>NC_057810.1:577975139-578192100 GCF_018294505.1 Triticum aestivum | reverse complement strand
CTCGTGCGGGCCCGATCCGGGCCCCGCGGGCCGCAGCGACGGTGGGAGGAGAGAGAGGGCGAGGTGGCGGCTCGGGATTGGGCGCGGAGGCGGCAGCGCTGAGGTGGCGGGCTGCGATTGGCCGGGGTGATGTGGAGGCTGGACATGTCCGGCGGGGTTGGACATGTCCGGTGCGCGAGGGTAGCGGGGCTAGGGTTTCGTCTGCGATTTGATCCGCGAATTTCGGGGGAAGGGCATATTTATAGGTAGAGGGAGCTAGAAGAGTCCAAATGAGGAGCGGTTTTCGGCCACGCGATCGTGATCGAACGACCGAGAGCATGGAGGGGAGTTTGCTGGGTTTTGGGCCACTTTGGAGGGGTGTTGGGCTGCAAAGAGAAAGAGGGGTTTCGGGCTATGCGGTTAACGGTTGGAGTACCAAACGACCTCCGAATGGCCCGAAACTTGACAGGAGGTCTACCGGTGCTATACCAAGGCCACTTGGCAAGCCTCGAGCCATTCCGAGAAAGTTTAACACCCGCTCACAATAAGAGAAAAAAGGGGAACGCCGGAGGGCATAGGAGTGCCGGAATGCAAAACGGACAACAGGGAAAATGCTCGGATGCATGAGACGAACACGTATGCAAAATGAAATGCACATGATGACATGATGAAATGCAACACGCAAGCAAATGACATGGCAACAACGGTGAATAACGGGCATACACCTGGCGCATCGGATCCGGGGCGTTACACGGGCGGCCACCGACGTACTTCTTCCTCCTATATATACCTACGTACCCCGAAAACATCCAAGAGCACCACGAAACACAATTTCCACTGCCGTAACCTTTTGTATCCGCGAGATCTCATCTTGGAGCCTTCGCCGGCACTATGCCAGAGGGGGAATCGACCATGGAGGGCTTCTACATCAACATCCTTTCCCCTTCGATGAGTTGTGAGTAGTTTACCACAGACCTATGGGTCCATAGTTATTAGCTAGATGGCTTCTTCTCTCTTTTTGGATCTCAATACAATGTTCTCCCCCTCTCTTTTGGAGACCTATTTGATGTAAACTCTTTTTGCGGTGTGTTTGTCGAGATCCGATGAATTGTGGGTTTATGATCAAGTTTATCTATGAATAATATTTGAATCTTCTCTGAATTCTTTTATGTATGATTGAGTTATCTTTGCAAGTCTCTTCGAATTATCAGTTTGGTTTGGCCTACTAGATTGGTCTTTCTTGCCATGGGAGAAGTGCTTAGCTTTGGGTTCAATCTTGCGGTGTCCTTACCCAGTGACAGAAAGGGTTGCAAGGCACGTATTGTATTGTTGCCATCAAGGATAACAAAATGGGGTTTATATCATATTGCATGAGTTTATCCCTCTACATCATGTCATCTTGCTTAATGCGTTACTCTGTTCTTATGAACTTAATACTCTAGATGCAGGCAGGAGTCGGTCGATGTGTGGAGTAATAGTAGTAGATGCAGGCAGGAGTTGGTCTACTTGTTATGGACGTGATGCCTATATACATGATCATGCCTAGATAATGTCATAACTATGCGCTTTTCTATCAATTGCTCGACAGTAATTTGTTCACCCACCGTAATACTTATGCTATCTTGAGAGAAGCCTCTAGTGAAACCTATGGCCCCCGGGGCTATCTCTTATCATATTTACTTTCAATCTACTTTTATTTGCATCTTTACTTTTTGCATCTATATTATAAAATACCAAAAATATATTTATCTTGTCATACTATCTTTATTAGATCTCACTTTCGCAAGTGGCCGTGAAGGGATTGACAACCCCTTTATTGCGTTGGTTGCGAGTTCTCAGTTTGTTTGTGTAGGTGTGTGGGACTTTTGAGGAGCCTCCTACTGGATTGATGCCTTGGTTCTCAAAACTGAGGGAAATACTTACGCTACACTCGCTGCATCACCCTCTCCTCTTCGAGGAAAACCAACGCAAGCTCAAGACGTAGCAGTCTCCCTCAATCGCGGTATGATGGGAGACTGGGTGGAAAAGGCACGCTAGGAGGGGACTCAATAGTATGTAGGGACGGGCATTCTTGGTCTCAAGCACACTACACGGTTCTACAGAATTCTACCTTGGTGACCCCGTATGCCGATGAACACAAGAACATTCTGTGCTCCAAAAACCCGGACCAATGTGAGGATTGGATTACATGTGAACACATCAGGAGTTTCGGCAGTTGGTTCCAAACATGTCTCAGGTGTGACAACACTTTTTCTAATGACCTGTACTCGTTGGGGAGGGAACCATCTTCAACTGTAATGACCTAGAAAGGGTACGAGATAAATGGGAATACATTTTAAACGACCGACCAAGATCAAAAGAGCACCAACCACAACAGTGGTGTCCGCTTTGATGCAGCAACCAAGAGGGGAAAGGACACATATTATGGTTACATAGTGGACATATGGGAACTTGACTATGGAAATGATATTAAGGTCCCTTTGTTTAAGTGCAAATGGGTCAATCTATTAGGAGGCGGGGTACAGGTAGACCCACAGTACGGAATGACATCAGTGGATCTAAACAATCTGGGGTACATAGACGAGCCATTCGTCCTGGCCAATGATGTGGCGCAGGTTTTCTATGTGAAGGACATGTCTACCAAACCGAGAAAAATAAAAGATAAGGAAGCGGATACATCATACGATGAGCCGAAGCGCCACATAGTTCTTTCAGGAAAAAGAGACATCGTGGGATTGAAGGGCAAGACAAACGTGTCTGAAGATTATGAGAAGTTTCATGAAATTCCTCCCTTCAAAGTCAAGGCTGACCCAAGCATCCTGTTAAACGATGAAGATTATCCATGGTTACGGCACAATAAGCAAAGAATACAAGCGAAGAAAAAATGAAGACTTTCTATTAACAACTACTATGATGATGCCTTTGATGTAGAATATCACTGCAGTTACATTTGAACAAATAAAATTCCTTTGTAACAGATGAGTTTTCGTCCGAAACCCTGATACTTCCAAAGAGATTGTCTGTTTTGTACATGAAGTGCATCCAATTTTTGTTGCAGCCCTCTCAACTTTTTAGCACATGCTATGTGGGTGAAATGATGATACCATGCCAACTTTCAACCTTTTCAGAGTTCATTTGTAGTGCTTTTCAATTTAAGGGTCATTTAGCTCAAATAATGAACTAATAGCAAAAAGAATGAACTAAAAGCAAAAAAGAATGAACTAATAGCAACAAGAATGAACTAAAAATAATCAATTAAAATATTATGGTATGATCAACTAAAACAAAACTATAATATCCTTCAATAGCAAAAAGAATCAACTAAAAAGATTTTATAAAACTCTAATAACAAAAGGAATCAACTCAAAAAACTTTTATAAACCTCTAGTATTACTAAAACTAAAATTATATAAAATTTATGCAACCAAAATTATCAAAGTATTTTCTGTTCAAAACATTAAAAGCAAAAAGAATTTTCATAAAAAAATTGTTAGAAACTTTAATAGCAAAAAGAATTATCATAAAGAATAATTTGTGTTAGAAACAAAAATAACAAAATCTATTTTTGAATATAATGATAAAACACAGTAATATTAAATAGCAGGAAAAAGAATCACTCAAAAAATATATGTTTATAGTAAAGTTATTCAAAAAATAGCAGGAAAACAAATGGCACTAACAGAAATTTTTTATTTTTTATTACCTAAAAGCAAAAGGAACTAAAAAATAAAGCAAAAAGCAAAAGAAAATAAATAATGCAAAAAAACTGGGAAAAAAATGCCACCTACTAGGCCACTACGGCCTGAATACGACTAGAAACCCTACCATGGGCCAGGATTCAGGCACGCAGAAGGCCTAGTAGGCCCATTAGACATAGCAGTGACAATTAGGCCCGTAAGCCTGCAATCAAGAGGAGCTCGAGAGGGTGCGATAGTGGGGCTTATAAACCACTGCGCACCCCTCTCAACTAGCGAGGTGGGACTAAAGTTTTGGCCATGGGCAGCACGAGGCGGCACCAATCGGGACCAAAGGGGGGCATTTGTACCGGTTGGTGGCACCAACTGGGACCAACGCGGGACCAAAGGCCTCTGCTTCCCGCCCTTTGGGCTGCTGAAAAGAGACCTTTGGTCCCGGTTGGTGGCACAACCCGGGACTAAAGAAGGGCATTGGTCCCACTTGGTGCCACCAACCGGGACCAAAGCTCTGGCTATATAACCAGGACTTGTAAATTTTTCATTCAGTTCCTCATTCTCCCACCGCTGACGCCGTCCTCTGCCCCGTCGCTGCCGTCGCCATCGCCCGTCGTTGCCGCCGCTGTCGCCCATCGTCGCCGCTAGCGCCCCGCGCCGCCCCAACGTCGTCGCCGCGTGCTACCCCACGCCGTCGCCATCACCTCACCGTGCCACCCCGATGCCGTCGCCGTCCCGCGCCACCGCTGCCCCGACCTTGCCGCCTCGACGCCACCGCTACCCCGCGTCGCCCCGACGCCGTCCCCTGCCCCGCGCGCCACCGCCTCTGCCTCAGGCCGGCACCGACCTCGCCCTCACCGACGCCACCCACAGTGAGCCCCCGCCCCCCTGCCGCCACCGATGTTTTTTTTCATGGGTGTGATGCTTTTTTCATATATGTTCATGTATATATGTTGATGTATGGATATATGTATGATGTTTTTTGTTGATGTAATTTTTCTATATATATATATATATATGATGTTTTTTTCATAGATGATCGTATAAATTTTTTTCGTTCATAGATGATCATATATATGATGTATGCATGGATGTGGATGGAGAATGATGTTTTTTTGTTCATAGAATATGATGTTTTTTTATTCATAGATTTTTTTTGTTCATGAGAGAGGCGGCCTGGGACATCGAGGAAGTTGTACTGTTTAGGGTTAGGGTCGTCGAGGAAGAAGGAAAATAAGGAAAAAGAATAAAATAGGAAGAAGGAAGAAGGAGAAGAAGAAGGAGAATAAGAGGAGAAAAAAATAAGAAGAGGAAGTAGAAGAAAAAACGTGACATGAGGGGGTCGAGGGTCGGGAACTAGGGTAGAGGGTCGTGGATCGCCGAGCGGTCGAGGGTCGTGAACTAGGGTAGAGGGTCGAGGGTCGAGGGTCAAGAGTCGACGGTTGTCGAGGGGTCGAGGATCGCCGAGGGGTCGAGAGGTGGCCTAGTGTCAAAGGATTGAAGAAATCCATGGCTTCATAATTAGCCGGAAGTAACCGGGGCATGATGGTACGAATTTCTCCAAAGTTGTTTTGGAATGGAGTCCCAGATAGGATAATCTGCCTTTTGGTATGAATTTCAGCAAAGGCCTTCCAAATAGCGATATTCGGAAGGCTCTTGCTGTACTTTGTACCAAAAAGCGAATTATCCTATCTGGGACTCCGTTCCAAAACAACTTTGGAGAGCTTCGTAGCATCATGCGCCTGTTACTTTCGCCTAATGATGAAGACATGGTTTTGTTGAATCCTTTGACACTAGATAAACATGACATGAGGGGGTCGACGGTCGGGAACTAGGGTAGAGGGTTGTGGATCACCGAGCGGTCGAGGGTCGTGAACTAGCTAGGGTCGAGGGTCGAGGATCACCGAGGGGTCGAGAGGTTGCCTAGTGTCAAAGTATTGAAGAAATCCATGGCTTCATCAATAGCCGGAAGTAACTGGGGCATGATGGTACGAATTTCTCCAAAGTTGTTTTGGAACGGAGTCCCGGATAGGATAATCCACCTTTTGGTATGAATTTCAGCAAAGGCCTTCCAAATAGCAATATTCGGAAGGCTCTTGTTGTACTTTGTACCAAAAAGCGAATTATCCTATCTGGGACTCCATTCTAAAACAACTTTGGAGAGCCTCATAGCATCATGCGTCTGTTACTTTTGCCTAATGATGAAGACATGGTTTTGTTGAATCCTTTGACACTAGACAAACGTGACATGAGGGGGTCGAGGGGTCATGAACTAGGGTAGAGGGTTGTGGATCGCCGAGCGGTCGAGGGTCGTGAACTAGCTAGGGTCGAGGGTCGAGGATCGCCGAGGGGTCGAGAGGTTGCCTAGTGTCAAAGTATTGAAGAAATCCATGGCTTCATCATTAGCCGGAAGTAATCGGGGCATGATGTTACGAAGTTCTCCAAAGTTGTTCTGGAACAGAGTCCCGGATAGGATAATCTGCCTTTTGGTCTGAATTTCAGCAAAGGGCTTCCAAATAGCGATATTCGGAAGGCTCTTGCTGAACTTTGTACCAAAAAGCGAATTATCCTATCTGGGACTCCGTTCCAAAACAACTTTGGAGTGCTTCGTAGCATCATGCGCCTGTTACTTTCTGTCACACCCTAGCTAGTTCATGCATTAGAGTGTTGCATCATGTCTATTCTTCATCCGAAACTTGAAATGGGGATGACAGAACCCCCAGCCCCCTCTGAAACCACTAGGGTTACTAAAAATATTTTCAATGAACCTGAAATGCCCTTCTAAAATGCCCATCATTTTTGTCTTGGTTCAGAACCTCTGCCAAAAGTGATGCACATTTTCCTAGGCCATCTTAGGGTTTTTGAATTAAATCATAAATATTTGAATTTGGGCATTTAAAATTATATAAAATATTTAAATGCTCAAATATCTCCAAACTAAAATGTTTCATGTTGGAAATAATCCAACTATGGGCCAAGAGTAGTTTGGTGATTTTAGGAGTTGCCTAAGTATTTTATTTAATTCAACAAAGTTGTAGAAGTATTAAAAAAACAGGAAACAGAAAGAATTGGAAAAAGCTTACCTGGCGCCCAGCAACCGGCCCACCTGCGGGCCCAGCCCAGCATCGCGCCAGCGAGCTACTTGCCGGCCAGGCAGGCAGGCAGGTGCTCGACGGCGAGCACCGCATGGGTGCCACGCACTTGCTCGCCGCCTCGCCGCCTCCCTCGCCCGGCTAACGCCATGAATCGGCCTCTCTCTCTCTCTCCCGAACCTCCCAGACACCCCCTCTCCTCTCCAGCTCCTCTCCCTCGCTCTCCCACGCCATGGCCGACGCCATCGCCGTCACCCCCTCGCCGTAGCCACGCCCTCCGTCAACCCCACGCCGTGCCGCCGTGTCCAGGAGCTCCGCCGCCGTCCACTTCATCGAGCTAGCCGAGCCCCGTGTGCTCGTGTGGCCCGAGACCATCGCACCGACCTCGCCCGAGCTCGCCGTCGCCGGAGATCCCCTTCAACGCCGTCGCCGCCTCAGCTCGTCCCCGACCCCGCCGGTGGCCTCTACGGGAGCGCTGTGAGCCTAGCTACCCCTCCGACCCTCCCTCTCTCATTCCCGAGCCGTGTAGCCACCGCACGAAGATCACACGCACGCACCGCCGCGGATCTCGTCGCCGACGTGCTCCCGGCCATCCTCCGGCCAACCCGCGGTGTCCAACGCACCCACCACGCTGCGTTGGGCCCAACCGTGCACTTCCCGCACCTCCCCGCACACCCTAGGCCGAGTTTGTTTTCACCCGAACTCCGGTGGCCGCCAAAGTCGTCGCCGGCGCCAACTCCGGCCACCCCGACCCCAACGGACTCCACCAAGAGCTGCGGCTCGTCCTCAGCTCCACTCCGGTGGTCTCCGTGACCCATTTGGTGGCCGAAACGGCCAAAACCACTCCCGCCGCCGCGTCGGGCTCGCCGGCGGCTAAACGCCGGCGCCGCTGGCGTTGACTTTGACCACGGGTGGGCCCTGGTTGACTCCCCTGAGTCAATGACAGGTGGGGCCCAGCCCTGTTAATTAAACAGGTTTAGTTCTAATTAAACTTTAATTAATTTAATCACCCTGACATGCGGGACCCACTGTCAGGTTTGACCCGGACGTGTTCCGTTGACCTGCTGACGTCACACTGACGTCAGGCTGACGCAATAATTGATTTTCTGGAATTATTCTAATATAGGAAATTTCAGAATATAATTTAAACTTCAAAAATTCATAACTTTTATTCTGTAACTCCAAATCAGACAAGTTATATATGAAAAATGATCAGAAAAATTCAATCTATCCATCTGTACTATTTTCATGCATGATTAAACAAGTTAACTTAATGTTTAATGCAGAACAAGGAAAAACACTTTAAAGGGCCATGTTTGAGTTTTAAATTTGAATCTTTGATTCAAATTGGTTCAAACCCTTCTGGTTTTAGTTGCATTAGCCCAACACACTCATATTGCCATGTTTCATGCATGCATCATATTGTTGCACATTGTTTGGTGATGGTTGTGTATCGGTGTCCTTTGCGACAGGTTCTGCCTCCGAGGAGTATCGTGATTACCCTAACGAAGAACCGTATCAGTGCATCAAACCATCAGGCAAGCAACCAACCATTTCATCATATCGATACAATCCCATGTTCTCGCTCCTGCTCTCTTTTACTGCATTAAGACAACGCGTTTCAAACTGCTGTGTGCTACGGTAGTTGAACCCACTTCCTCTGCATGACCTGTCATTGCCACAGTAACTAGATGAAACCCACTAGCATGTGTAGGAGTTGATTGAGCCATATGTATGTGTTGTTCCTACCTTGCTATGCCTGCTATGCTTAGAGTCGTGTCAGGTCTGGTTCATCTGGGTGATGGACTAGAGTGAAATGATTATGTCGGTAATGAAAGTGGTGTGGTGAACATGATTTGGTAAAGGTATCGATGAGAGGCCATGTAGGAGTACATGGTGGGTTGTTTCATTGAAGCCGACCTTAAGCACTGAGATCTGTATGTGCGATTTAAGATACAGCTACTACCATGCATTGGGCCCTGAAATATGACCCCGCTCGACTTCTTACTCACCCTAGCTCTCTGTCCAGGAGTTGCACATAGTTTCTGGTGTTTGTAGCCTACTGGAGGCCGTGGACAGCGCTGACCATAGGGGTGGGCTGTGATGCGGTAGGTACGTGGCACGGTGTACCGAATACCCGTTAGGTATCTCGGGAACCATGTTCACATCGTTCGGGGCCGTATGGGAAACCTCGGCCGGACTCCCTGCGGATGGAACCTGGATAGGTGATAAACCTGGACTAGAGACTTAGGTGTTTAGGCAGGTCGTGGTCTACACCCACGTCGGCTTTCGCTTGAAGTCTGCCGAGCACATGTCGTGTGCAGACGCTAAGTGGTGGAAACATGTATGAAGAAGTACACCCCTGCAGGGTTAACAAGATCTATTCGAATAGCCGCGTCCGCGGTAAAGGACTACTTGGTTGCCTATACAGTTCATAGACAAGTAAATGGAAACTACTAAAAGCCTCAAGGTAAGTGTGAGTGCCGAGGATGGCTCTTCCGTAGGAAGACGGAGGCGGATCCTCGGTAGTGTATTGAATTGGTGAGTAGTGGACTCGTGTACGCAAAACCATTTCAAGTTGGAGTCTCGTAGGTTATCCTAGCCAAGAGTCAGAGCTGGCTTGCTGCAATAACTCCACCAACCCTTCTTGATAATATGCATGTATGTACGATCTGATGTAAGTCTTGCTGGGTACCTTTGTACTCATGTTGCTATAATTTTCATTTTTTACAAAAGACGCTGCAACCCCTTCTGATGGGTTCTACGTAGACGTTGACATCAATGAGTAGGCTAAGGCCCAGGTGGTGATCCTGAGCTTGTGAAGGACCACGTAGTATAGCTAGGCTTTCCAAGCCTCTTTTATTTTACTAGTTGTCTGTACTCAGACAAGTTACTTCCGCTGCTGGTTTGTATGACTGTATGACTTGAATGCTGGGTCGTGAGACCCGTACCTTTGTGTATGTTATGTATGGCTCTCTGAGCCTTAAATAAAGTACTTGTGTCGTAGAGTCATGTTGTGATGCTTTGTTGTATTTGCACATATCGAGCATATTGTGTGTATGATTGAAATGCTTGGTATGTGTGGGATCTGACTATCTAGTTGTTTATCTTTAGTAGCCTCTCTTACCGGGAAATGTCTCCTAGTGTTACCGCTGAGCCATGGTAGCTTGCTACTGCTCTGGAACACTTAGGCTGGCCGGCATGTGTCCTTCCTCGTTCCGGTGTCTGTCCCTTCGGGGAAATGTCACGCGTTGAGTACCGGAGTCCTGTTAGCCCGCTACAGCCTGGTTTACCGGAGTCCTGCTAGCCCAGTGCTATAGCCCGGACCCACTTGCTGTTGACCGACATGTTCGAGGCTGGGTCATGAATGCCTGTCCCTGTAAGTCTGTGCCACTTTGGGTTTACGACTAGTCATGTCAGCCCGGGCTCCTTATCATATGGATGCTAGCGACACTATCATATACGTGAGCCAAAAGGCACAAACGGTCCCGGGCGAAGGTAAGGCGACACCCGTGGGGATACCGTGCGTGAGGCCGCAAAGTGATATGAGGTGCTACAGGCTAGATCGATGTGACATCGAGTCGGGGTCCTGACAGCGTTGGCATCAGAGCCGGACTGCCTGTAGGTTCTCCAAGCCAAACTGGTCGATGTTGAGTCTAGAAATTCTTTAGTTATATGTAGGGGAATTGTTTGTGGGTTGGAACGTAAGGCTCTTTTTACTTCTTTATCTTATGACATTCTGATCTGAGTCAGTCTATTCTTCCATCAGGGTTTAAGGAATTAGGATCTATTCTCTCTATCAGGATCACACGTTACTAATCAGTAGTACCTTATAGGTTTGATGGTTACAAGCCTAGTTTAGTTCTACTACCACATTATGTTGCTAGGATGGACTCAGAACTTTGATATGATGATGTTAAGTGTGAATGAAATCCTTTGTCAAATGTCTCAAAATCCTTCTTGAGCATTTACAGCTGTTATGCTGCCGAAATTTCGTTAGAAATTCTAATGCCTTTGCATTATGATTGTGTTTTCAGATGGCCACTCGCGACCTCAATCAAGTGGTTCGCCTGACTCGATGCCTAGATGTACCCGGTCATACCGCCATGTTGGTCAGGGTAATGACTGAGGCTGGACACCGCTGGTATCCTGAGTACACGGTCGAAGAGCAATTTCGGGACTTTAATCAAAGCCAGTACCTCTGCACTGTCAGGATATTTCCATCTTATCCTGGATCCACCGAGCCCCTTCACTGCTCCTATGGACTCGGGGTTACTATTGAGATGGCTGTGCAGGACGCCGCCTACTCTATGATGACCATTATGCGAGTCAGATCTGGTCTATTTCGGGACTCTGATTTCCGGTATATGCCAGGATCACTTCCGGGAGCACAAGGGTATCTCCAAGCTATCTATGCTGGCCCCACCCAGGAGGATTCACGGACCCGCACCACTACTGAGATGCTCAAGGATAAGGACCGTGAAAATCGGGCCTTGAGGTTAGAGCTTTTCAATACCCGTGCTGACCATTGGGCCACGTTGACTCGGTTTGCACCGGCAGTGCAAGCTGGATATTCGGATATGCGCGATCTCTATCCTGTGAGATCTGCTTTGCCAGACGTGATGGGTTGGCGTGATGTAGGAGGCATCACCCCACCTCGCGGTCCCCGCAGGCCACCGTCTGTTGGTCCAAGACCTCATCCTAGCCCCTATGGTCCACAAGCTCCACGAGATCGTCTGTTTCCGGATGATCATGTTGAGCTTCCGGGCTATGGAGGTGACTTCTACGAGGACTACTACGGATCGGTCTGAGTTAGTAGTAGTATCACTGGTTCGTGTTAGCTGTGTCGTCTATCGTCCTGCGTGACTCGTGGGATATGACCTAGTTTGTATCGCCTTCCGGAGGTGTGGAAAAATAATGTATAGGAGCTTGGAATGCCTCCGATGATATGTAACCCTCTTTTCACCGTAATAGTACCTTGTTTGGTCTTGTACTAAACCTTGTATGGTGTGTATGACGATGGAATAAAGAAGCAGTTTCTGTATCTACCATGTCATACGGATGATCATCTTGCATTCCGAGTTATTCCTTACATTCTGTATCCTATGTCAGAACTTTATCATCCTGACTAAATCATTGTCTTGTTTACCTAGGATGGTCAACACGCGCACTAACCCTGCTCCCCAAGAGCAGGCCGAAGGCAGCGAAGTCAGGAATGCAAATCTGCCTCATCCTCCTTCCCTAGCCGAGGTTATGATGGAAGCCGAAAGAAACAAGCGGGAGACCAACCGTTTGTTGGAGCGTATTGAACAGAACATAGCACACCATCAGAGGACTAACGTGGTGTCACTCAGTGATTTCATCAAATTACATCCACCCACGTTCCACCACTCCGTCGAGCCTCTCGACGCTGATGACTGGCTTCGCAGTATTTCTCACAAACTGCGTTCTGCGCTAGTAGCTGAGGCTGACAAGGTCACCTTTGCTGCATATCATCTTGAAGGCCCCGCCAGTCTATGGTGGGATAATTATGGAGCTATGCGTCCAGCGGGCCATGCCACTACTTGGGCTGAATTCAGCGAGGCTTTCCGTGAACATCACATTCCGAAGGGTCTCATGGACCGTAAGCGTGAGGAATTTTGCAGTTTCACTCAGGGCCGACTCTCTGTGGATGCTTACAGCAGGGAGTTCGGTAACCTCGCACGGTATGCAACTGAGGAAGTTTCTACTGATGCCAAGAAGCAAGCAAGGTTCCGTAAGGGGCTTAGTCCTGAGCTTCGCCGCGACCTCCGTCTGCATGAGTGCACATCCTTTCAGAAACTTGTTAACAAGGCCATCAGTGCTGAGACTGGTCAGACTGATTATGACGCAACACGCAAGCATGGCCGTGACGCGGGTTACTCATCCGGTGCTGGTCCTCAGAAGCGCCGCGTATGGGTGCCCAACACCGCCCTGCCACCCAGGTTCACACCGAGGCCATCCTTCCAGGCGCCTCGCCCCGTTCAACAGTTTACACCAGCCAAGCCCTATGGGGGTCCAACCAACAATGCTCCTCCACGTACCAGTTCCGTGACTTGTTTCAAGTGTGGGGAATCTGGTCACTATATGCGTGAGTGTCCCCAGACCAACCCCAACCAATCTGCTAAAGCTGTTGGCCGTGGCAAGCCGACAGGGAAAGTGTTCCACGCCAAGCCGGCCACCGCTGCACGTGGCCATGTCAACTGTATCTCTGCCGAGGAATCTCAAGAGGATCCCAACGTCGTTCTTGGTACGCTTCTTGTTAATTGCCATCCGGGATCTGTTCTTTTCGATACAGGAGCCTCTCATTCTTTTATATCCGAAAATTATGCTCGTTTGCATAACATCGCATTCTCTGACATGCCAACCTCTATGGTAATTCAAACTCCGGGATCCAAATGGCAAACTTCTAGAGTAAGCCATGGAAATGAAATCCAAGTCGACAGACTAGTTTTCCTCGCATTTTTGATAGCCCTCAAATCTTCAGATATTAATATCATTCTGGGTATGGACTGGATGTCAGTTCATCATGCCCAAATTGATTGCTTCACTAGGACTGTTCAACTTACCCATCCTTCGGGGAAGATAGTCAATGTCTTGACCCGAATAGCCAAGCGACAGTTATATTCTCTTAACGCCAGCCCTTTGCCAGACCTTGAGGACGTCCCGGTAGTCCGTGACTTTCCGGATGTCTTCCCAGAGGAATTGCCAGGTGTTCCACCCGACATGGATGTTGAGTTCGTAATAGACCTCATTCCAGGAACCGTCCTGATTGCTAGAAGACCTTACAAGATGGCACCACTAGAACTATCCGAGCTTAAGAAACAACTCGATGAGTCCTTGAAAAAGGGTTTCATCCGAGCTAGTTCATCTCTGTGGGCTTGCCCCGTCCTCTTCGTCAAGAAAAAGGATGGTACGGACCGGATGGTTGTAGATTACCGACCTGTCAATTTGGTCACAATCAAGAACAAATATCCGCTCCCCAGGATCAACGACCTGTATGATCAGCTCGCTGGATCCTCAGTCTTCTCCAAGATGGATTTGAGGTTGGGCTACCATCAAATCAAAATCAGAAACGGGGACATTCCTAAAACGGCCTTTGTTACTCGTTATGGCCAATACGAGTACACCGTCATGTCCTTCGGCTTAACCAACGCTCCAGCCACCTTTTCTCGGTTAATGAACTCAATCTTCATGGAGTATTTGGATAAATTCGTCGTAGTTTATCTCGATGATATACTCATCTACTCCAAGAACGAGGAAGAACATGTCAAACATCTAAGGCTAGTGTTGAAGAAACTTCGAGAGCACCGCCTTTATGCCAAGTTTTCCAAATGTGAATTTTGGTTGTCAGAAGTGACCTATCTAGGTCATGTAATATCTGGTAAAGGTATTGCTGTTAACCCTGAGCGAGTTCAAGCCGTCCTTAATTGGACTCCACCTGAATCGGTCAAGCAAGTTCGGAGTTTTCTGGGCTTAGCGAGCTATTGCCGTCGCTTTGTCGAAAACTTCTCCAAAGTTGCTAAACCTCTAACCGAACTCCTCAAGAAAGATAAGAAATTCGAATGGACTCCACAATGTGAGCACAGCTTTCAGGAACTGAAAAGACGCCTGACTTCTGCTCCCGTTCTGGTACCGCCAGACTTCTCCAAGGACTTTGTTATCTACTGCGACGCCTCGCGACAAGGACTAGGCTATATTCTCATGCAAGATCGACACGTAATTGCCTACGCCTCACGACAATTGCACCCACATGAGGAGAATTATCCTACTCATGATCTAGAGCTTGCAGCCGTAGTCTATGCACTTAAGACCTGGCGACATTACCTCCTCGGTAACCGTTGCGAAATATTCACTGATCACCAAAGTATGAAGTACATTTTTACCCAACCGGATTTGAATCTCAGGCAAAGACGTTGGGTTGAGTTGATCACAGATTTCGACTTAGGAATAACTTACACCCTAGGGAAAGCCAACGTCATGGCTGATGCGCTAAGTCGTAAATCTTCTTGTAACAACCTGATGTTACAACAAAGTCAACTGCTTCTCCATGAGGAATTTCGGAAGCTTAACCTTCACATTGTTCCTCAAGGATTTCTTTCCACCTTGGTGGCGAAACCTACTCTTACGGATCAAATCATCGCTGCCCAAAAGCGAGATAAGGGAATATCTAAAATCAAAGAGAACATTGCTAGCGGAGGTGCTAGTTGTTTCTCCACAAATGATCATGGTGTTGTGTACTTTGAGAACCGTTTAGTGGTTCCCAAGAACCAGCATCTACGACAGTTGATCCTTAAGGAGGCTCATGAATCTCCTCTCACCATTCATCCGGGTAGTACCAAGATGTATCAGGACCTACGTCAGAGGTTCTGGTGGACTAGGATGAAGAGAGAAATTGCTCAGTATATTGCTAATTGCGATGTCTATCGTCGTGTAAAAGCAGAGCATCAACGGCCTGCTGGCACCCTTCAACCCTTAGCTATTCCTGAATGGAAATGGGATAAAATTGGTATGGATTTCATTACCGGTTTTCCCAGGACCAAGAGAGGGAATAATGCTATTTTCGTCGTTGTCGATCGTCTTTCCAAAGTAGCCCATTTCCTACCTGTTCGTGAGAGTATAACCGCTAGTCAGCTGGCAGACTTATACATCTCCCGAATAGTGTCTCTCCATGGTGTTCCTTTCGAAATTAACTCGGATCGAGGAAGTCTTTTCACCTCTCGATTTTGGGAGAGTTTCCAAAATGCTATGGGAACCCGTCTCTCCTTTAGCACCGCTTTCCACCCTCAGTCGAGTGGTCAAGTGGAACGCGTCAACCAGATTCTAGAAGACATGCTTCGAGCCTCTATTATCTCATTCGGAATGGGTTGGGAGAAGTGCCTTCCATTTGCCGAATTCGCTTACAACAACAGCTATCAATCTAGCTTGGGTAAAGCCCCTTTTGAAGTTCTCTATGGACAACGGTGTCGAACACCCCTTAACTGGTCAGAAACCGGGGAAAGACAATTCTTTGGCCCGGATATGATTCAGGAAGCAGAAGAGCAAGTTCGCATCGTTCGTGAAAAGTTGAAAACAGCCCAATCTCGTCAAAAGAGTCAATATGACCGAAAACATAAGGCTATGACTTTCGAGGTTGACGAGAAAGCTTACCTTCGGGTTACCCCTCTGAAGGGAACCCATCGTTTCGGTATCAAAGGCAAATTGGCTCCTCGTTACATTGGACCTTTTCGCATTCTCGCCAAACGAGGAGAAGTTGCCTACCAGTTGGAACTACCTCCGCACCTCTCCAGAGTCCACGATGTCTTCCATGTTTCTCAACTCAGGCGTTGCTTCTCGGATCCTATCCGTGGAGTGGACCACGAAACGCTTGATCTCCAAGATAATCTTACATATCGAGAGTACCCCATTCGTATCCTCGATCAGGCCGAGCGTACCACTCGACGTCATAATATCAAGTTTCTCAAAGTTCAATGGTCGCACCATTCTGAGGATGAAGCAACTTGGGAAAGAGAGGATCGTCTTCGACTCGAGTATCCCGCCTTCTTCCCGGAGGAACCCAAATCTCGGGACGAGATTCTTTTGAGTGGGGGTGAGTTGTCACACCCTAGCTAGTTCATGCATTAGAGTGTTGCATCATGTCTATTCTTCATCAGAAACTTGAAATGGGGATGACAGAACCCCCAGCCCCCTCTGAAACCAACTAGGGTTACTAAAAATATTTTCAATGAACCTGAAATGCCCTTCTAAAATGCCCATCATTTTTGTCTTGGTTCAGAACCTCTGCCAAAAGTGATGCACATTTTCCTAGGCCATCTTAGGGTTTTTGAATTAAATCATAAATATTTGAATTTGGGCATTTAAAATTATATAAAATATTTAAATGCTCAAATATCTCCAAACTAAAATGTTTCATGTTGGAAATAATCCAACTATGGGCCAGGAGTAGTTTGGTGATTTTAGGAGTTGCCTAAGTATTTTATTTAATTCAACAAAGTTGCAGAAGTATTAAAAAAAACAGGAAACAGAAAGAATTGGAAAAAGCTTACCTGGCGCCCAGCACCCGGCCCACCTGCCGGCCCAGCCCAGCACCGCGCCAGCGAGCTGCTTGCCGGCCAGGCAGGCAGGCAGGTGCTCGACGGCGAGCACCGCATGGGTGCCACACACCTGCTCGCCGCCTCGCCGCCTCCCTCGCCCGGCTAACGCGGTGAATCGGCCTCTCTCTCTCTCCTGAACCTCCCAGACACCCCCTCTCCTCTCCAGCTCCTCTCCCTCGCTCTCCCACGCCATGGCCGACGCCATCGCCGTCACCCCCTCGCCGTAGCCACGCCCTCCGTCAACCCCACGTCGTGCCGCCGTGTCCAGGAGCTCCGCCGCCGTCCACTCCATCGAGCTAGCCGAGCCTCGTGTGCTCGTGCGGCCCAAGACCATCGCACCGACCTCGCCCGAGCTCGCCGTCGCCGGAGATCCCCTTCAACGCCGTCGCCGCCTCAGCTCGTCCCCGACCCCGCCGGTGGCCTCTACGGGAGCGCTATGAGCCTAGCTACCCCTCCGACCCTCCCTCTCTCATTCCCGAGCCGTGTAGCCACCGCACGAAGATCACACGCACGCACCACCGCGGATCTCGTCGCCGACGTGCTCCCGGCCATCCTCCGGCCAACCCGCGATGTCCAACGCACCCACCACGCTGCGTTGGGCCCAACCGTGCACTTCCCGCACCTCCCCGCACACCCTAGGCCGAGTTTGTTTTCACCCGAACTACGGTGGCCGCCAAAGTCGTCGCCGGCGCCAACTCCGGCCACCCCGACCCCAACGGACTCCACCAAGAGCTGCGGCTCGTCCTCAGCTCCACTCCGGTGGTCTCCGTGACCCATTTGGTGGCCGAAACGGCCAAAACCACTCCCGCCGCCGCGTCGGGCTCGCCGGCGGCTAAACGCCGGCGCCGCTGGCGTTGACTTTGACCACGGGTGGGCCCTGGTTGACTCCCCTGAGTCAATGATAGGTGGGGCCCAGCCCTGTTAATTAAACAGGTTTAGTTCTAATTAAACTTTAATTAATTTAATCACCCTGACATGCGGGACCCACTGTCAGGTTTGACCCGGACGTGTTCCGTTGACCTGCTGACGTCACACTGACGTCAGGCTGACGCAATAATTGATTTTCTGGAATTATTCTAATATAGGAAATTTCAGAATATAATTTAAACTTCAAAAATTCATAACTTTTATTCTGTAACTCCAAATCAGACAAGTTATATATGAAAAATGATCAGAAAAATCCAATCTATCCATCTGTACTATTTTCATGCATGATTAAACAAGTTAACTTGATGTTTAATGCAGAACAAGGAAAAACACTTTAAAGGGCCATGTTTGAGTTTGAAATTTGAATCTTTGATTCAAATTGGTTCAAACCCTTCTGGTTTTAGTTGCATTAGCCCAACACACTCATATTGCCATGTTTCATGCATGCATCATATTGTTGCACATTGTTTGGTGATGGTTGTGTATGGTGTCCTTTGCGACAGGTTCTGCCTCCGAGGAGTATCGTGATTACCCTAACGAAGAACCGTATCAGTGCATCGAACCATCAGGCAAGCAAGCAACCATTTGATCATATCGATACAATCCCATGTTCTCGCTCCTGCTCTCTTTTACTGCATTAAGACAACGTGTTTCAAACTGCTGTGTGCTACGGTAGTTGAACCCACTTCCTCTGCATGACCTGTCATTGCCACAGTAACTAGATGAAACCCACTAGCATGTGTAGGAGTTGATTGAGCCATATGTATGTGTTGTTCCTACCTTGCTATGCCTGCTATGCTTAGAGTCGTGTCAGGTCTGGTTCATCTGGGTGATGGACTAGAGTGAAATGATTATGTCGGTAATGAAAGTGGTGTGGTGAACATGATTTGGTAAAGGTATCGATGAGAGGCCATGTAGGAGTACATGGTGGGTTGTTTCATTGAAGCCGACCTTAAGCACTGAGATCTGTATGTGCGATTTAAGATACAGCTACTACCATGCATTGGGCCCTGAAATATGACCCCGCTCGACTTCTTACTCACCCTAGCTCTCTATCCAGGAGTTGCACGTAGTTTCTGGTGTTTGTAGCCTACTGGAGGCCGTGGACAGCGCTGACCGTAGGGGTGGGCTGTGATGCGGTAGGTACGTGGCACGGTGTACCGAATACCCGTTAGGTATCTCGGGAACCCTGTTCACATCGTTCGGGGCCGTATGGGAAACCTCGGCCGGACTCCCTCCGGATGGAACCTGGATAGGCGATAAACCTGGACTAGAGACTTAGGTGTTTAGGTAGGTCGTGGTCTACACCCATGTCGGCTTTCGCTTGAAGTCTGCCGAGCACATGTCATGTGCAGACGCTAAGTGGTGGAAACATGTATGAAGAAGTACACCCCTGCAGGGTTAACATGATCTATTCGAATAGCCGCGTCCGCGGTAAAGGATTACTTGGTTGCCTATACAGTTCATAGACAAGTAAATGGAAACTACTAAAAGCCTCAAGGTAAGTGTGAGTGCCGAGGATGGCTCTTCCGTAGGAAGACGGAGGCGGATCCTCAGTAGTGTATTGAATTGGTGAGTAGTGGACTCGTGTATGCAAAACCATTTCAAGTTGGAGTCTCGTAGGTTATCCTAGCCAAGAGTCAGAGCTGGCTTGCTGCAATAACTCCACCAACCCTTCTTGATAATATGCATGTATGTACGATCTGATGTAAGTCTTGCTGGGTACCTTTGTACTCATGTTGCTATAATTTACATTTTTTACAGAAGACGCTGCAACCCCTTCTGATGGGTTCTACGTAGACGTTGACAACAATGAGTAGGCTAAGGCCCAGGTGGTGATCCTGAGCTTGTGAAGGACCACGTAGTATAGCTAGGCTTTCCAAGCCTCTTTTATTTTACTAGTTGTCTGTACTCAGACAAGTTACTTCCGCTGCTGGTTTGTATGACTGTATGACTTGAATGCTGGGTCGTGAGACCCGTACCTTTGTGTATGTTATGTATGGCTCTCTAAGCCTTAAATAAAGTACTTGTGTCGTAGAGTCATGTTGTGATGCTTTGTTGTATTTGCACATATCGAGCATATTGTGTGTATGATTGAAATGCTTGGTATGTGTGGGATCTGACTATCTAGTTGTTTATCTTTAGTAGCCTCTATTACCGGGAAATGTCTCCTAGTGTTACCGCTGAGCCATGGTAGCTTGCTACTGCTCTGGAACACTTAGGCTGGCCGGCATGTGTCCTTCCTCGTTCCGGTGTCTGTCCCTTCGGGGAAATGTCACGCGTTGAGTACCGGAGTCCTGTTAGCCCGCTACAGCCCGGTTTACCGGAGTCCTGCTAGCCCAGTGCTACAGCCCGGACCCACTTGCTGTTGACCGACACGTTCGAGGCTGGGTCATGAATGCCTGTCCCTGTAAGTCTATGCCACTTTGGGTTTACGACTAGTCATGTCAGCCCGGGCTCCTTATCATATGGATGCTAGCGACACTATCATATACGTGAGCCAAAAGGCGCAAACGGTCCCGGGCGAAGGTAAGGCGACACCCGTGGGGATACCGTGCGTGAGGCCGCAAAGTGATATGAGGTGCTACAGGCTAGATCGATGTGACATCGAGTCGGGGTCCTGACACTTTCGCCTAATGATGAAGACATGGTTTTGTTGAATCCTTTGACACTAGACAAATGTGACATGAGGGGGTCGAGGGTCGGGAACTAGGGTAGAGGGTCGTGGGTCGCCGAGCGGTCGAGGGTCGTGAACTAGGGTAGAGGGTCGAGGGTCGCCGAGGGATCGAGGGTCGAGGGTCGAGAGTCGAGGGTCGTCGAGGGGTCGAGGATCGCTGAGGGGTCGAGAGGTGGCCTAGTGTCAAAGTATTGAAGAAATACATGGCTTCATCATTAGCCGGAAGTAACCGGGGCATGATGGTACGAAGTTCTCCAAAGTTGTTCTGGAACGGAGTGCCGAATAGGATAATCCGCCTTTTGGTACGTATTTCAGCAAATGCCTTCTAAATAGAGATATTCGGAAGGCTCTTGCTGAACTTTGTACCAAAAAGCGAATTATCCTATCTGGGACTTCGTTCCAAAACAACTTTGGAGAGCTTCGTAGCATCATGCGCCTGTTACTTTCGCCTAATGATGAAGACATGGTAATTTCTATGTATATGTCATCGTTGTCAATATACCCCCTCCCCAATAACTTTGATATATCTATCTCTCATGTTTGTATATTAATTGCCATGTTGTAATATTTGCAGAAACTATGGATCATCAAAGAGACTTCGATCAAGAAGAGATATTGGGGAACATAATCCGCGACGGAGGTGATGTAGACTTGTCGTTTCTCAACGACATCGAAGAAGGTATGCAAGCAGAGGAAGCGGGCTGCAGTGATCAAACAATGGAGGAGGGTCATGATCGTGATGGTGGCTCCAGCGACCATGATGACGGCTCCGGTGACCGAACGGAGTCGGGAACAACTATTGCAAAGTCCGGCGAGGTATATATATATACATATATATATATATATATATATATATATATATATTAAGCATGTACTGACTAGCTAATTGATGCATTAATTGTTTTGGTATGTACATATATTAACTCTTCTTTCTTCTTTTATATAGGCCTCCGGATCAAGCAATACTTCAATAAAGAAACGAGGCCCGAAGAAAAAGTTGCGCCCGGATGAAAGGTTCATGATCACAGAAATCGTGTGCGATGGCCAACCGATTAAACCCCTCCGGACCAAGGAAGCATTTTCTGCTTAGTGCGGGGTTCTTGTTAGGGACATGATCCCGATCAGCATCGAGCTATGGAATGAGCCTTAGAAGGAAGAGCTTCTTCAAGTTTCTTTTGTCGAAGATAGACAGAAAGAAGATCTTTGTAAATGCTGAAGGTAAAATTCACCCTTCCGGAAGAGGAGGATCCTGAGAATCCAGTTATAGAGCGATTGATCAAGTCCTATGCCCTCAAGAAGATGGCAGATCTATTCAGGAGGTGGAAGAATGAGTTGAAAACAACGTATGTCGACCAAGACAAGACTCCAGAATTCACCAGCCGATTTGAGAAGATAAGAGATCACTGGCTCGCATTTGTGGCCAACAAGACATCGGAGAGGAGTAAGAAGATGCCAGCGACTAACAAGATAAATGCTGCAAAGAAGAAGCATTACCATCGAATGGGGTCAGGTGGCTACCTCAAAGCCCGACCATTGTGGCACAAGGCTGAGCAGGACCTGATTCCTGAAGGGGTCGAACCAGAGACATTACACTGGCCAGACCGTTGTAGGACTTGGTTCTTCAGGGCTGGTGGAACATTGACCCTGAAACAGGGAAGTGCTGCTGGATGGACGAGCAACATGCAACACCCGTCATGAAGCTTCGGAAAGCAATCAATGAAGTGCGGGAAGGGAAGTTCGTTCCCGACAGAGAGAACGACGAGCTCACAAGGGCCCTCGAGAATCCTGAGCACCCTGGACGAACACGAGGCATGCCAGGCTCCGTTGCATGGAAGGTTGGGTTTCCCGACGCAGGCGGTTACAAAACCCAAGAGAGGAGGAGGAAAGTGGAGCAGAGCAAACTGCAGGAGCTTAAGGCAAGGGTAAGAAAGCTAGAGGAATGAGATGTTGAGAACTAGCAGCTGCGAGATCCTGCCCAAGATGCTACCGCAGAAGCTACCCCGCCATCTCAGCGGAGAAGTAGTGTGGCTCCCACCGAGCTTGTTCAGCAGCCTGACTTGACGGGTCCTAGCTACCCCATGGATTTTATCACGGATTCACACCAGTGCCACCTTATGACGCAATGGGATCATCTCAAAGTCAAGGCGGCCATCGGCTCTGTGTTCCCTCCTTCACCCGGAGAAACTTTTCACTGTAGTCCGATTCCACAAGGCTATGCTGTTGTGATGGTGGACGAAATAATGGAGGGATTTGAGGAGCTCCAGCTTAACCACCCTACAGGTGATGGGGAGACTCGGCTGGGTCTTGCTATGCATACTCCGTGTCTATGACGGAAGGAGCACATCAAGCTTCTAAACTTCACGACTCCTGCTAGTTAGCTGGGCACTCCGCCTCCTCCGCCTCCTCCTCCTCCTCCAGCGAGTGATCAGGGCACTCCACCTCTTGCTCCGGCGTGTGAGGGCGGCAGTACTCCGCCTCCTTCTCCGCCTGCTCTGGCATGTCCGAGCAGCCCGCCTCCTCCTTCGCCGCCTCGTAAGCGACGGCAGAACACAGATGCCGCCACTCTGGCTGCTCTGGCGTGTCGTAGCAGTCCGCCTCTTAAGAAACGAAATAAGACAGCCGTAGCCGCTCCGGCTGCTCTGGCATCTAGCAGTACAGCCAGAGGCAGGAGGCAATACAGATACGGTCCATCGTCTCTCAAGCCTCTAGAGAAGTTACCGTGCGAGAGGAGCGAGGAGGAAAACCAAAAGATCTGTGAAGGCCAAGTGAATGTCTTCTTTGAATCGGTAAAAGCTAAGAAACATCCACCTCCGGCGGAGAAGATAGATCCGGTGAAAGCGAAGCGCACTTTGGATGCCCTGCAGCGACCATCACCGCCTCCGCCGCAATCCAACTATGACCGCATCATTGAAAGGACATATAAGGAAGCGGAGCGGTCGGGAAGTACGTGCTCTGATCAAAGGCTAGCAGAATGAAGAAAAGGGAAATAAATTCCCTAGCTCGGCACACAAGCGAAGCAATCATGCCCCTTGCTCAATGTGTCTAGCGATATCGTCGCTAATCTTCCGGGGATGCTGCCAGGTACCAATCCTGGAGATTACATGACCGACGATGATGCAATAATTTTTGGAACAATGGAGGTGGACACACTAAGATTCGAGCACGGAAAGCCTCTCGTCAGACCTGGTACTTCCCTAACAACGATGATGCGAAGATTCCATGATTGGTACATGGACATCTGCATGAAGTCTGGGAAAAATACTTTGTCGCTATCGGTTAAAGAGGAGCACAACCTCGTTGGAATTGATCTGTTGTTAGTTCCATATGAGGAGTTCTTCCAGTTTTTCAATCAAAAGGCCCTCGATAAAACAATCATCACTTGCTACTGTCTGTAAGTACTACTTCTCTGTAATTAGTTAAGTCTCTATATATAGCTCAGCTCTTTCATTGCATGTATATATAATTATCCTCACTATATTATGCAGATTGAAGATCGCCGAATTGAACAAAAGACAAGTAGGTGATATTGGGTTCATTAACATAAATCTCATGGATGAATGCAGTGTTAAACATGATGCCAGACAAACCGAGGCCAAGTTGCTCGCATCGTTACTTCGAAATCAAAACAAAGCTACAATACTCTTTCCTTACGAATACAAGTGAGTGTTACTATCTTGTGCATATTTGGTTTCCCTTATTACTCGAGGTTATAGTAATGTAATTGATGAGTTATGCATGCATGCGCAGGTTCCACTTTATTCTGCTAGATATTAAGCTTGAGCAGGGACTAGTAACCATCATAGACTCCAAACGAAAAAATCGGAGGAGTATGCGACCATGACTAAAATGCTCGAGAAGTAAGTTCAATCGATCATTATCGCACCATATCGGCAACTTTGTTCATTTCCTGATATCAAGTAGTTGTTTTCTTTGTCTGGCAGGGTTTGGAAAAAGTTCACCGCACAAGCTCCGGGACTGCCGGCGCAACTGCGATTTGACCACCCGAAAGTAAGTACTAGCTACTAGCTAGTTCCGCGCATCTCCCATTGATTCTAGATAGTTTCATCAATACCATTTAGCATGCTTGCTTATCAGTTTGATTGACATCTATTTCTTGTAAAGTGGTTGTGGCAGGAACCCGGGAATGATTTGTGTGGATACTACATTTGCGAGTTCATCCACCATACCACCTATGAGCGGGGCTACTCTAAACAACAATATAAAGTGTGTAAGCAATAATATTCATAATTTTATTTTATTACCATCATTTGTGTTCAGTTTCATTCATATATATGTATTGACCCCCTTCTTGAAATTAGGTGTGGCAAATGCGGGATGAACTCCTACCACAAGATCGCATACGAGCAATTCAAGAGGAATTGGCGGGATTCTTTCTTGACCACGTCATCGACAAACATGGAGAATACAATGTGGAAGTTGAGTTCAGATGTTAGGGGACGTAAGAGATCTTATATTGTATATATATATATATATATATATATATATATATATATATATATATATATGTAGCCAGTAGCGTCAGATAGATATATGAAAACTTGTTGTTCGACCAATCTATCGGAGAAGGAGAGGTTGATCACTTCTCTCTGTGTATATGTTCATGACGATCTTCTGTACTTAATGGTTTCCTTCATTTCCTTACTAGCTAGCTAGCGTGTCGAGTCCTCTCTATACGTAGCATGGACCAAGCACGGAGATAAGAGAGGACACTCCTCTCTATTAGCTAGCTAACACAATATATGAAACCCCTAAATTAACCCTACAAAACCCCCAAAAAAACCAACCCCCCCCTGATGTCTACTACACAACCTTCTTCTTGTAGACGTTGTTGGGCCTGTAAGTGCACATGTTTGTAGGAAAGTAGCAAATTTCCCTCAAGTGGATGACCTAAGGTTTATCAATCCGTAGGAGGCATAGGATGAAGATGGTCTCTCTCAAGAAACCCTGCAACCAAATAACAAAGAGTCTCTTGTGTCCCCAACACACCCAATACAATGGCAAATTGTATAGGTGCACTAGTTCTGCGAAGAAATGGTGATACAAGTGCAATATGGATGGTAGATATAGGTTTTTGTAATCTGAAATATAAAAAAAGCAAGGTAACTAATGATAAAAGTAAGCACAAACGGTATTGCAATGATAGGAAACAAGGACTAGGGTTCATACTTTCACTAGTGCAAGTTCTCTCAACAATAATAACATAGATAGATCATATAACAATCCCTCAACATGCAACAAAGAGTCACTCCAAAGCCACTAATAGTGGAGAACAAATGAAGAAATTATGGTAGGGTACGAAACCACCTCAAAGTTATCCTTTTTGTTCTATCTATTCAAGAGTTCGTAGTAAAATAACATGAAGCTATTCTTTCCGCTCAACCTATCATAGAGTTCATACTAGAATAACACCTTAAGACACAAATCAACCAAAACCCTAATGTCACCTAGATACTCCATTGTCACCTCAAGTATCCGTGGGCATGATTATACGATATGCATCACACAATCTCATATTCATCCAACCAACATAAAAGTACTTCAAAGAGTGCCCCAAAGTTTCTACCGGAGAGTCAAGAAAACGTGTGCCAACCCCTATGCATAGGTTCATGGGCGGAACCCGCAAGTTGGTCACCAAAACATACATCAAGTGGCACGTGATATCCCATTGTCACCACAGATAAACACGACAAGACATACATCAACCGTTCTCAAATCAAAGACTCACTCCGATAAGATAACTTCAAGAGGGAAACTCAATTCATCACAAGAGAGTAGAGGGGGAGAAACATCATAAGATCCAACTATAATAACAAAGCTCGCAATACATCAAGATCGTGCCATAGAGAGAACACGAGAGAGAGAGAGAGAGAGATCAAACACATAGCTACTGGTACATACCCTCAGACCCGAGGGTGAACTACTCCCTCCTCATCATGGATAGCGCCGGGATGATGAAGATGGCCACCGGTGATGGGTTCCCCCTCCCGCAGGGTGCCGGAACGGGCTCCCGAGAGGTTTTTGGTGGCTACAGAGGCTTGCGGCAGCGGAACTCCCGATCTATCTTCTCTGTGGATGTTTTTAGGGTACGTGGGACTATATAGGCAAAAGAAGTCGGTCGGGGGGGTGCTTGAGTGGCCCACGAGACAGGGGGGCGCGCCCTCCTATCTCCTGGCCTCCTCGAGGATCTTCTAACGTGAACTCCAAGTCTCCAGGATCATATTCTTCCAAAAAATCACGCTGCCGAAGGTTTCATTCCGTTTGGACTCCGTTTGATATTCCTTTTCTTCGAAATACTGAAACAGGCAATAAAACAACAATATGGGTTGGGCCTCCGGTTAATAGGTTAGTCCCAAAAGTAATATAAAAGTGTATAATAAAGCCCGTAATCCTTCAAAACAGATAATAAAATAGCATGAATGCTTCATAAATTATAGATACGTTGGAGACGTATCAGCATCCCCAAGCTTAATTCCTACTCATCCTCGAGTGGGTAAATGATAAAGAAAGAATTTATGAAGTGTGAATGCTAGAAGGTGCACAAGTTTGATCAATGATAATTTCAATCACCTTTTCTAGCATGATTATATGTCATAACAGTAGTTCATCTCATAAAACTTCTCACGATAAAGTAACAAGCAATTCAGATGTCAAAGCATAGACCATAAACTTTCTTGAAAACTAGCAAACTTCATTCTCAGTCATCAAACAATTGCAATTCATCGTATTTTCAGGAATAGCAAACTTCACATACTCAACTATCAAATAGTCTTCTACAATTGCTAACACTCACGCAATACTAATGGTTATGGAGTTTCAATCGGACACTGAGAAAGATAGGGGCTTATAGTTTTGCCTCCCAACGTATTCACCTTTGGGTGATGTCAACAATAATAGTTCATGCTAACTTACATCCAATTGGATATATATATATCAGGATCTTTCCAACACGAGGTGCTTGCCAAAGGGAAAAAATGAAAAAGGGAAAGGTGAATATCACCTTGACTCTTGCATAAAAGTAAAAGACATAAAGTAAAAGATAGGCCCTTCGCATAGGGAAGCAGAGGTTGTCATGCGCTTTTAGGGTTGGATGCACAAAATCTTGACGCGAATGAACGTCACTTTATATTGCCACTTGTATATGGACCTTTATTATGCAGTCCGTCGCTTTTATTGCTTCCATAACAAGATCGTATAAAGCTATTTTTTCACACCAAAAGATCATACATATTTAGAGAGCAATTTTTTTGCTTGCACCGATGACAACTTACTTGAAGGAACTTACTCAATCCATAGGTAGGTATGGTGGACTCTCATGGCAAAACCGGGTTTAAGGATATTTGGAAGCACAAGTAGTATCCCTACTTGGTGCAAGGAATTTTGGCTAGCATGAGGGGGAAAGGAAAGCTCAACATGTTTGAATGATCCATGACAATATACTTCAACTGAGATGTCTGAAAACATAACCCATTACATTGTCTTCCTTGTCCAACATCAACTCTTTAGCATGTCATACTTAATGAGTGCTCCCAATTATAAATGATGTCTAGGATAGTGTATTTATATGTGAAATCTCTCTTCCTTCAATATTCTTTCATGAATTGTTCAAATGACCAATACAATGCTTGCTAACCTTCAATAAATTTACAACCTCTACTTTTTAGACGTGAAGTCATAACTCCCCATGGGATGAGAAAATGAGACATATATAATTTCAGATTTATGACATTCAACTTATTCAACCATTTACTCATAGGATATAAGTGAAGCACACGAGTAAATGAGAAACTACTCCAAAAAGATATAAGTGAAGATCAATGAGTAGCAAAATAATTATGTAACTATGCGAAGACTCTCTCTCTCTCATTAAAAGAATTTCAGATCTTGGTATTGTATTCAAATAGCAAGCAAAGCAAAATAAAATGACATTGCAAGGATAGCAGGACTCATGTGAAGAAGCAAAAACTTAGGCTCAACCGATACTAACCGATAATTGTTGAAGAAGAAAGGTGGGATGCCTACCGGGGCATCCCCAAGCTTAGATGCTTGAGACTTCTTTAAATATTGTCTTGGGGTGCCTTGGGCATCCCCAAGCTTGAACTTTTTTGTCTCCTTAATTCCTCTCATATCATGGTTTCTCTATTTCTCAAAAAGCTTCATTCACACCAAACTCAACAAGGACTCGTGAGATAGGCTAGTATAAACCAATGCAAAACCTTATCATTTTCTACTGTAAAAAATCACTAAAATTATTATTCAACATTGCATACTAAATGCCTCTGCATATTTAACACTCCTATCCTCAAATAGAATCATTAAACAAGCAAACATATTCAAACAATGCAACCATAACAGCAATCTGTCAAAACAGTATAGTCTGTAAAGAATGCAAGATTCATCATACTTCCCTAACTCCAAAAATTATAATAAAAATACTACTCTATAGAAGATTTATCAGAGATAAATATGCAAAAAGTTTCAATATTATACCGTTCTCTGACTTTTCTAGGGAATTTTTGCAACACCGGTAAACTTTCTGTTTTCAAATAGCAACATGTATACTAGCAAAATAAGCATGGTAAAGGCTATTGTCAGTGTCAAAACTGGCGGATCTCAGGTAGGGGGTCCCGAACTGTGCGTCTAGGCGGATGGTAACAGGAGACAAGGGACACGATGTTTTTACCCAGGTTCGGGCCCTCTCGGTGGAGGTAAAACCCTACTCCTGCTTGATTAATATTGATGATATGGGTAGTACAAGAGTTGATCTACCATGAGATTAGAGAGGCTAAACCCTAAAAGCTAGCCTATGGTATGATTGTTGTTCGTCCTACGGACTAAAACTCTCCGATTTATATAGACACCGGAGAGGGCTAGGGTTACACAGAGTCGGTTACAATGGGAGGAGATCTTCATATCGTATCGCCAAGCTTGCCTTCCACGCCAAGGAAAGTCCCATCCGGACAAGGGACGAAATCTTCAATCTTGTATCTTCATAGTCCCGGAGTCTGGCCAAACGTCATAGTCCGGCCATCCGGACACCCCCTAATCCAGGACTCCCTCAGTAGCCCCCGAACCAGGCTTCAATGACGACGAGTCCGGCGCGCAAATTGTCTTCGGCATTGCAAGGCGGGTTCTTCTCCAAACTCCATATACTTGTAGAATAGTGTCCGGCTTCTGATAAATGCTGCGCTCCTTGGCTTCCACGTCCAATAAAGGCCATCTTCCACGTGTCGAACGAATGCGAAAAGCCAGGGTATTTTTACATCTTCCCCCCTAGCTGCTCAAATAAGCTGCCTATATAAAAAGAGACGAGGATCTAGATCCGAACCACACCATCTCCCCTTCGCAAGCTTTCATCGGAGCGCCTTTGACTAAAAAACCCATTCCATCATGGACAGCCGACGCGGCTCCTCCTCTCGCGCTCCCAGCCCCAAGCCTGGGGATTGGGAGAGATGTTCCGTCCCGTGTAGCAAGCTAGTAGCGCTTCAATCCAAGGGGCTACTCCCCCCAGCATATATGGTCCCAGTTCGATCCGGGATTGCCACCTATAGCGGCGGAGAGCAGGCGGAGAGCATCCCCAATCCTTCTCAAGGAGAGCGGGTGTGCCTAGTTCCTTATTTAATAAGAGGACTCGGATTTCCAATTCATCCGTTTCTCCGAGGTCTACTGGAGTTCTACGGCCTCCAGCTACACAACCTCATGCCTGCCTCCATACTGCATGTTGCGGGCTTCGTGGCCCTCTGCGAGCTATTCTTGGGCATCGAGGCCCATTTCGCACTGTGGAATAGGTTGTTCTGCCTTGTGCCCCGCTCTTAGGAGGGGTCAATTTATCAAGTGGGCGGAGCCGAACTATGGCGCATCGCCGGGACCGGATATCTATCCGGTACCCCAAAGAAGGCGTCCGAGGATTGGCCTTCGGAATGGTTTTATATGGATGACGTCCCCCTGCTGGACCCTGTACAGATCGGCCTCCCTGAGTTTAATAACGCTCCGTTAAAGAAACGCCTGAGCTGGCGCCCACGGAACCCTCAAAGGGAAACTGACAGGGACGTTCTTTACCTGATGAGCCAGATAAGATTGTTGGCTCATTCCGGATTGACCATGATAGAGGTCATGGCCACATGCATTACGCGGGGGGTGCAGCCGCTTCAGTATAGGGGCCACCCCATGTGGGATTTCAACGGGGAGGACGACGCCACCCGGTGCGGTTGCAAGGGGCCGGATTCGGCTGCCACTCTGACGAAGATCTTATCCGCTTTGTACAAGGGAGAAGAAGAGGAATTCCTCCATGTCAACCCACAGGGCGGATTCTCTATGTATAGTCCTCCAAGATGGGTGAGCGAACACTTTCACTTATCTACCCGCTTTCGAAATTCCCATAATTGAGTACTTAGTCTGGCAATGTTAACGCAGGAGCTGCGCCAGACTGTGAAGGAGATAAACAGCCCTCCTCCGCAACCCGAGGCTCGATCCGGATTCCTAGGAGGACCCGGACTTATGTGTGGAGTTGATTGATGGGGTGTTTCATCAATTGATAAGGACAACACCTTAGTGGCCATTACGGCCGACTATCCCGGACTACTTCCAGCCTCAAAGGTAACCGAGACCGAAGTCCCAGTACTTTCAAGGAGATCCATCCATGCCTTATTTTGAATGCTGTAAACCAATAGTGTTTCGTTTTGCAGGGGAAATCCTTGAGGCGGAGAGCCGAGCCCGCGATGGGCAGCCAACAAGGGCCGCTGAAGCCAGGCGAGCCAAAAAGAAGTGTGGACCAGATCAAGATTTTGGCGCAACGATACGGCGTGCGAATTTAATGTCTGGGTTTTATGCCCTCAAGTCATACTAACGCTCATGCTCTCCTTAGGAAGAAGAGAGCCCGCCGGACTATATCCACCGGCCAGGCTTCAAGGCCGGGTCCGGAAGCGGAGGCGGACACGGGGCGCGCATCGGGTGTTCCTTCGATAGAGGATGCAGACGGGCTATCTGCCACCAATTCAGAGGTGGAGAGTGCCATGAACCACAGGCGTTGCCGGACTGTTCTTCGTGATGCATGTTTTTCCCCTGAGGCATTGGACGCCTTTAATACGGGAGATGCGTACCTCCATGCCACTCAAAATGGTCTAGCCAAAGCCACAGAGCAGTATGTGAAAGACATATGGGTGAGTAAATCTGATGGTTATATATGTCAGTAGCCCCCGAGACTTGAAACAGTTAAGATAACTGTTTTAAGGATCATATGTTATGCAGGGTCTTACAAAGAAGAACACGCAACTGTCCCAGGAGCTGGAAGAGTGCAAGGCCCAACTCGAGGCCGCACTGGCCGCTTCAGATAACACCAAGGGGACCACCTTAGGTAATATATGCTTCGAAAGATAATTCCATTGTGAAGTGCGGCATGTGTGCAATTCTGAAGATAACAGTGCAGATGGGGCCGGAGTAAAGCCGGACAAGCAACAACTCCTACGCCAACTAAAGGCTGGCGAGAGCGTGCTGACGAGGGTGAGGTAAGAGAAGAACAAACTTCAAGACACCAATACCCAGCTGGGCGAGGAACTAAAGGATGTTCGTGTTCAACTGTCTGCTTCCGTAAAGGAGAATCGACGACTTCGACGCGGCATTTTTAGTAAGTGCTTGAATGAATCTTCGAAAAAAGAATTTGGTGAGGAAGTCGATTGACAGAGCTATGTCTGTAGGTATGCTGACAGATCGTCCTGCGGAGGAAATGCCCGGTTCAACGGGGGACCTTGTTCCCGAGCTGTTGCAACTGCACGAACGAGTTCGGCAGGCGATGCAGGGCGTCGTCCAGGCTATGTGGCCATCCCTCTCCATGCCCGAAGGCCTTGGGGAGCTTGCAAAGAAGCTGGAGGGAGTGCGGCAGCGCTTCCGGTTGTGGAAGATATCGGCCTGCCGTCAAGGTGCCAGGGAGGCCTGGGCCATGGTGAAGACTCGGTACACGAAGGCTGACCCGAACCACATGGCCGAGGTTGGCCCTATGGGGCCTGACGGAAAGGAGATCCCTGTCAGTTTAGTATATGGCCAGGTAGATCTGGCTGCCAAGTATTCTCAACAGGACTGTAAATTAGACCGCGTGTTGGACGGTATTGAAGAAGAATATACCGAGTCGGATTGACTCTGTAATTTAAAATGACATGAAAAATGCCTTCTAGCCGGATTGTAGATCGTTTGTCATTGCGGACCTTTTCGCTTTGACCTCTGGACCCTATAGTCTGGAGTGTGTCCGAATACCCTCTCGATTATGTAAGAACCGGGGCATGCATGGAGACAAGGCATAGGGGTCATAATTGCTTTAGCAGACAAGTGCCCAACTAGTTATGTTATATTACATGGTTAGTAAGAAACATCTTCCAGGGAGAATAGTTCTGTTAGGGTTCCTTTCCCTGGGAGGTATGCCCTAAAGTGCATGTTCGAACTGCAAGAAAGAGCATAAAAGCATCTGGGGGCAGATAAATAAACAAGAAAAATCATCTTTTAGTTCACCGACCGAATATTCCCTTAAGAACGCTAGCTTTCGGCTTCACCCGGTCTGAGGTACACATCCGGCTGATCCGGCAGTAACAATCGCAGAGGTGCTCCCTTTACCACCTAGCCAAACGAACGGGAACGTAGGGGTAAGCACAAGAGCCAGGCAACCCAGCTTGGCCAAAACTTAAGTCATATCGATGCATATAATGGTGTATAAAAGGTTCATGCGGAAGTGTCACACATGTTTTGGGCATGAGGCCCGTTTATATAAACTTCTGATAAAGAAGCCCCAGGTATGATGAGCGCGGGTGGCGCGTCAAGTATGTGCGAACAACGCGCAGGCAAGCCCCTAAGGGCTTGGGAGAAAAAAGGTAGGGAGAAGGAGAGAAATGCCAGGCAGCTAGTGTGAAAAAAAGGGGGGGCAGAGGAAGGAGACGAACACAGAGTCCGGCGCTAGGCGTAGAATCTTCGTAGGCGTGCTGCATTCCATGGGTTCGGCTCGAGTCGGTTATCCGATGCGTTTTGCAGATGGTATGCTCCACCAGTCAGTACTTGGTCGACTATGAAGGGACCCTCCCATTTGGGCTTAGTTTGTCCTTTTTCTTGTCCGGCAGGCATAGAACTAGTTCGCCAAGTTATAAGTTTTAGCCCGTACTTCTCTGCTTTGATATCTTCGAGCCTGCTGTTGATAGAATGCGGAACGGGCTTTTGCCACGTCGCGCTCCTCCTCCAATGCATCCAAGCTGTCCTGCCGATCAAGCTCGGCTTCTCTTTCTTCGTACATGCGCACGCGAGGTGAGTCATGAATTATGTCACAGGGCAGAACTGCCTCTGTGCCGTATACCATAAAAAATGGTGTGAATCTGGTAGTGCGATTCGGCGTGGTCCGCAGCCCCCAGAGTACGGAGTCAAGCTCCTCTACCCAGTGAGTGTTAGATTCCTTGAGGGATCGCACTAATCTGGGTTTGATGCCGCTCATGATGAGACCGTTGGCTCACTCGACTTGACCGTTAGTTTGTGGGTGATAGACTGAAGCGTAGTCGAGCTTGATGCCCATGTTTTTGCACCAGAGTTTAACTTCGTCGGCCGTGAAGTTTGTGCCATTGTCAGTTATGATGATGTGGGGGACGCTGTAACGGTGTACAACCCCGGATATGAAGTCTATCACCGGTCCGGATTCGGCCGTCTTTACAGGCTTGGCCTCTATCCATTTGGTGAATTTGTCCACCATGACCAGTAGATATTTTTTCTTGTGGGTTCCTCCTTTAAGGGGTCCAACCATGTCAAGCCCCCAAACCGCAAAAGGCCAGGTAATGGGTATGGTTTGTAGGGCGGTAGGCAGCATGTGGCTTTGATTAGCGAATAATTGGCAACCGACGCATTGCTGCACTAAGTCCTGAGCGTCTGCCCGGGCCATCGGCCAATAAAATCCGGTACGGAAGGCCTTGCTTACAAGGGCCCGGGCTGCGGCGTGGTGCCCGCCGAGTCCGGCATGAATTTCAGCCAGAAGATTTCGCCCTTCTTCTTCGGAGATACACCTTTGAAGGACTCCAGTTGTGCTCTTCTTATAAAGCTCTCCCTTGTGGACTTTGTAGGCTTTAGATCGCTGCACTATGCAGCGGGCCTCGTTTTGGTCCTCGGGAAGTTCCTGCCTAGTTAGGTAGGCTAGGAATGGTTCTGTCCACGGGGCAATGACTGCCATTATTGTGTGGGCTGACTGTGTTGTTTCATTGGCGGAGCCACCAACTGTGTCAGAATGTTCGGTGAGGGGTAGTGTGGTTGTGTCCGGGCTGTTGTTTCTGAACTCTCCCTCCCATGATACGGATGGCTTGAAAAGCCTCTCTAGGAAGATGTTGGGAGGGACGGCATCGCGCTTTGCGCCAATGCGTGCCAACATGTCTGCTGCCTGGTTGTTCTACCGGGCTATATGGTGAAATTTGAGCCCCTCAAACCGAGCTGACATCTTTAAGACAGTGTTGCGATAAGCTGCCATTTTCAGATCCTTGGCATCAAAGTCTCCATTTATTTGGGATATCGCGAGGTTTGAATCCCCGTGGACCTCTAGGCGCTGAATACCCATGGAGACTGCCATCCGGAGACCATGTAGGAGGGCCTCATATTCGGCTGCGTTGTTGGAGTCCATGTACATTATCTGAAGTACATATTGGACAGTATCTCCGGTTGGGGACGTCAAAACGACGCCAGCCCCCAGGCCAGCCAACATTTTGGAGCCATCGAAGTGCATGATCCAGTTGGAATATGCGCCGTACTCTTTAGGGAGCTTGGCTTCAGTCCATTCGGCGATGAAGTCAGCCAAAACCTGTGACTTAATAGCTCGCCGTGGCTTGTAAGTTATGTCGAACAGGAGGAGCTCAATGGCCCATTTGGCAATCCGGCCCGTTGCGTCGCGGTTGTTTATAATGTCATTAAGAGGTACTTCGGAGGCTACTGTTATCGAACACTCTTGGAAATAGTGTTGCAGCTTCCGGGATGCCATGAACACCGCGTATGCTATCTTTTGGTAATGCGGGTACCGTGACTTGCATGGAGTTAGGACAATGGACACGTAGTAAACTGGTTTCTGGAGAGGGAACTTGTGTCCGTCCATTTCTCGTTCGACAACGAGCACCACGCTTACAACTTGATGGGTTGCCGCGATGTATATTGGTTCGCCCGTGTTGGGCGCGGCCAGGACCAGATTTGTTGCCAGTATAGCTTTGATTTCTTCGAGTCCGGCCGTGGCAGCATCCGTCCACTCGAAGTGTTCGGTTCGTCGCAGGAGGCGATAAAGGGGTAATGCCTTTTCTCCTAAGCGGGAGATAAAGCGGCTTAGAGGCACCACGCATCGAGTCAATTTTTGTATTTGCTTGAGGTCTTTTGGGGTATCCAATTGTGACAGAGCTCGGATCTTGGCTGGGTTTACTTCAATTCCTCTACCGGATACGATGAAGCCCAAGAGCTTTCTGGCTGGTACGCCAAAAACGCATTTTTCTGGGTTGAGCTTAATGTCATATGCTTGGAGATTTTTGCACGTGAGCCTCAAGTGGTCTACTAGAGTTTCGACATGCTTGGATTTGATGACCACGTCATCTACGTACGCTTCAACTGTTTTTCCGATCTGGTTGGCCAGACATGTCTGAATCATGCGCTGATATGTCGCGCCGGTGTTTTTGAGCCTGAAGGGCATCGTGTTGAAGAAGAATGGGCCGTATGGGGTGATGAATGCCGTTGCGGCTTGGTCTGACTCTGCCATCTTGATTTGGTGGTAGCCAGAGTATGCATCGAGGAAACAAAATGAATCGTGTCCTGTAGTGGCGTCGATGATTTGATCAATTCGGGGGAGGGGGAAGGGATCCTTTCGGCAGGCCTTATTTAGGTCTTTGAAATCGATGCATAGGCGCCAGGATTTGTCCTTCTTTGGTACCATCACCAGGTTTGCTAGCCAGTCCGGATGTTTTATATCTCTGATGAATCCGGCTTCCAGTAGTTTTGCTAGCTCCTCTCCCATGGCTTGTCTCTTGGGTTCGGAGAAATGCCGAAGAGTCTTCTTAACGGGCTTGAACCCTTTTAGGATGTTCAGGCTGTGCTCGGCCAGCCTGCGTGGGATTCCTGGCATGTCTGAAGGGTGCCAGGCGAAAATGTCCCAATTTTCTCGTAGGAATTCTCTGAGTGCGGTGTCTACATCAGGTTTTAGTTGTGCCCCAATGGAGATCGTTTTTGTAGTGTCCATTGGATGGACTTGGAACTTGACTATTTCATCTGCCGGCTTGAAGGAGGTGGACTTGGATCTTTTGTCGAGTATCACGTCGTCCCTGTCCACTGTGGAGCGCAACATAGTTAGTTCCTCGGCCGCCAGGGCTTCGGATAATGCCTCGAGGGCCAGTGTGGCTGTCTTGTTTTCGGCACGGAGCGTTGTGTCCGGATCACTAGCAAGAGTGATAATTCTGTTGGGTCCGGGCATTTTGAGCTTCATGTACCCGTAATGGGGTATAGCTTGAAAAATTGTGAATGCTTCTCGCCCTAACAGAGCGTGGTATCCGCTGCTGAATGGGGCCACTTGGAATGTGACCTCCTCGGATCTGTAATTATCCGGCGTGCTGAACACCACGTCCAGTGTGATTTTCACTGAACAGCATGCTTCCCGGCTGGGGATTATTCCTCTAAAGGTTGTGTTGCTTCGCTCAATGCGGCTCCAGTCTATTTCCATTTTTTGCAGTGTTTCCTCATAGATGAGGTTCAATCCGCTACCACCGTCCATGAGTACCTTTGTAAGTCGGAAGCCGTCCACTATCGGACTGAGGACCAGTGCAGCTGGTGCTCGGGCTGGCCGGAATTTAGGTTCGTCACTGGCATTAAAAGTGATAGTCGTGTCACTCCATGGATTTATTGTTGCTACTTGGTAGACTTCGGCAAGGCTGCGGAGCGTTCGCTTCCTCGCATTGTTTGATGCGAAAGTCTCGAAGACTGTTGACACCGTACTGGCGTTTCTGGGGTGGTGCTCTGTGGATTCTAGAGTTAGAAGCTCCTCGCCACTCCTGGCCACCTGCCGGAGTATCCAACATGCTCTAAGGCTGTGAGTTGGTGCGACTTCCCCTGAACTATGAATTTTACAGGGTCCATTGAGCCATCCCTATAGTATAGTCCCATACCCTATAGAGGGTTTTTGTTTTTTGCTGTTTGGCTCAGGTGCCTGGCGATAATGCGCCCTTTTGTTTCGGACTGGGATTGTATTCAGGGTCGGATTGTCCCAGAATTTCGTTTCGGTTTTCCGAACGCTTTCTATCGCACAGTACTTCCGTACTATGGATGTCAAGTCGGCGAAGCGTGTAATTTCGCGGCGACTTATGGCGTTGAGGATTCCGATGTCCGTGCAGTTGTTACAGAAGAACGAAATTGCGTCCTTCTCACGGTAGTCCTTTATCCTGTTCATAACCAGGAGGAATCTGGCCCAGTAGTGATGTACTGTTTCCCCGGGCTCTTGCCGTATTTGGGATAGGTCCCTTATATTTGGGTGGGCGGGTGGATTTAAATCCGGAACCTCGCCTGATCTAAGACTCAGGGGCCAAGAAAATTCCAAATTCAGAAGCTTGTTTTCTTGGACATTATTCAATGAATCCGGCCTGCTACCTGACTTTAGGTTCATGGCTTGGGCGACGTCCTCCCCTCCGCGGATGTCCGGCTTGGAGGGGTCAGGAATCTGGACACATCTGGTCCTTAGGATGGGTGGGGATTCGCCGCATTGTTCTTCCACCACTTCAACGTGGTGGGTGACCTAGGGAGAGCAGATCTCTCTCTGGTCGGGTTTAAGCCCAATCTGGCCGTAATCTGTAGCGACTCCTAGGGCGGCGATGCGATCCAAGAGCTCGTTTAGGGAAGAGAGCTCCATCGGATCTAACTGCTCGGCGAGTTCCGAGCTGATCTGGAGATTGCTTTCGATGACCCGAGAGGTCATCGCCGGCGCGGCGGCCGAACATGCGCTCATCAAAAAACTGCCTAGTCGGAGAGTTTGGCCGACAACCAAAGCTCCTTTAGCAACAGCGCCGTCTTTAAAGACGGGGTGCGGCATCCTTCCTGTCGGTGACGACACAAAGGAACTCTCAATGAAAGCACCAATGTCGGTGTCAAAACCGACGGATCTCGGGTAGGGGGTCCCGAACTGTGCGTCTAGGCGGATTGTAATAGGAGACAAGGGACACGATGTTTTTACCCAGGTTCGGGCCCTCTTGGTGGAGGTAAAACCCTACTCCTGCTTGATTAATATTGATGATATGGGTAGTACAAGAGTTGATCTACCACGAGATCAGAGAGGCTAAACCCTAAAAGCTAGCCAATGGTATGATTGTTGTTCGTCCTACGGACTAAAACTCTCCGGTTTATATAGACACTGGAGAGGGCTAGGGTTACACAGAGTCGGTTACAATGGGAGGAGATCTTCATATCGTATCACCAAGCTTGCCTTCCATGCCAAGGAAAGTCCCATCCGGACATGGGCCAAAGGTCATAGTCCGGCCATCCCGACACCCCCTAATCCAGGACTCCCTCGGCTATCCTTGACATTTTCATTGAAACTAAAGAAGCAAAACATTAATATAAATATCAGCAAGCAAATACTAACAAAAGAAAATGACTCTCCAAGCAAAACACATATCATGTGGTGAATAAAAATATAGCTCCAAGTAAAGTTACCGATGAACGAGGACGAAAGAGGGGATGCCTTCCGAGGCATCCCCAAGCTTAGGCTCTTGGTTGTCCTTGAATATTACCTTGGGGTGCCTTGGGCATGCCCAAGCTTAGGCTCTTGCCACTCTTTATTCCATAGTCCATCGAATCTTTACCCAAAACTTGAAAACTCCACAACACAAAACTAAACAGAAAACTCGTAAGCTCCGTTAGTATAAGAAAATAAAACCACCACTTAGGTACTGTAATGAATTCATTCTAAATTCATATTGGTGTAATATCTACTGTATTTCAAGTTATCTATGGTTCATACCTCTGATACTACTCATAGATTCATCAAAATAAGCAAACAACACATAGAAAACAGAATCTGTCAAGAACAGAACAGTCTGTAGTAATATGTATCAAACGTATACTTATGGAACTCCAAAACTCTTACCAAATTAGGAAGTCCTAAGAAATTCGTGTACCAATCCAGAGCAAAAAGAATAAGATCAAGAGCACGTTTCTGTGAATTAACAAAACTAATTTACTTGGTGCAAAAGTTTCTGATTTTCAGCAAGATCAACACAACTATCACCGTAAGCTATCCTAAAGGTCTTACTTGGCACTTTATTGAAACAAAAGCTATAAAACATTATTACTACAGTAGCATAATCATGTGGACACACAAAAACAGTAAGGATAAATATTGGGTTGTCTCCTAACAAGCGCTTTTCTTTAATGCCTTTCTAGCTAGGCATGATGATGACAATGATGCTCACATAAAAGATAAGAATTGAAATATAACGGGAGCATCATGAAGCATATGAATAGCACATTTAAGTCTAACCCACTTCCTATGCATAGGGATTTTGCGAGCAAACAATTTATGGGAACCATAATCAACTAGTATAGGAAGGTAAAACAAGCATAGCTTCAAAATTTTAAGCACATAGAGAGGAAACTTGATATTATTGTAATTCCTACAAGCATATATTCCTCCCTCATAATAATTTCAGTAGCATAATGAATGAAATCAACAATATAACCAGCACCTAAAGCATTCTTTTCATGATCTACTTGCGTAGAAAATTTACTACTCTCCACATAAGCAAATTTCTTCTCATGAATAGTAGTGGGAGCAAACTTAACAAAATAATTAACATGTGAGGCATAATCCAATTGAAAACTAAAATCATGATGGCAAGTTTAATGGTTATCATTATTCCTAATAGCATACAAGTCATCACAATAATCATCATAGATAGCAATTTTGTTCTCATAATCAATTGGAACCTCTTCCGAAATAGTGGATTCATCACTAAATAAAGTTGATGCTCTTCCAAATCCACTTTCATGTTCATCACAATAAGATTCAACATCCTCCAAAATAGTGGGATCACTACTTCCTAAAGTTGACACTCTTCCAAACCCACTTTCATCAATATAATCATCATAGATAGGAAGCATGCTATCATCATAATAAATTTGCTCATCAAAACTTGGGGGACAAAAAATATCATATTCATCAAACATAGCTTCCCCAAGCTTGTGGCTTTGCATATCATTAGCATCATGGATATTCAAAGAATTCATACTAACAACATTGCAATAATTCTCATCATTCAAAGATTCAGTACCAAGCATTTTAATGCACTCTTCTTCTAGCACTTGAGAACAATTTTCCTTTCCATCAAACTCACGAAAGATATTAAAAAGATGAAGCGTATGCGACAAACTTAACTCCATTTTTTTGTAGTTTTTCTTTTATAATCTAAACTAGTGATAAAACAAGAAACAAAAAGATTCGATTGCAAGATCTAAAGATATACCTTCAAGCACTCACCTCCCCGGCAACGGCACCAGAAAAGAGCTTCATGTCTACTACACAACCTTCTTCTTGTAAACGTTGTTGGGCCTCCAAGCGCACAGGTTTGTAGGATAGTAGAAAATTTCCCTCAAGTGGATGACCTAAGGTTTATCAATTCGTAGGAGGTGTAGGATGAAGATGGTCTCTCTCAAGCAACCCTGCAACCAAATAACAAAGAGTCTATTATGTCCCCAACACACCCAATACAATGGCAAATTGTATAGGTGCACTAGTTCGGCGAAGAGATGGTGATACAAGTGCAATATGGATGGTAGATATAGCTTTTTGTAATCTGAAAATATAAAAACAGCAAGGTAACTAATGATAAAAGTAAGCACAAACGGTCTTTCAATGATAGGAAATAAGGCCTAGGGTTCATACTTTCACTAGTGCAAGTTCTCTCAACAATAATAACATAGATAGATCATATAACAATCTCTCAATATGCAACAAAGAGTCACTCCAAAGCCACTAATAGCGGAGAACAAACGAAGAGATTATGGTAGGGTATGAAACCACCTCAAAATTATCCTTTCTGTTCTATATATTCAAGAGTTCGTAGTAAAATAACATGAAGATATTCTTTCCGCTCAATCTATCATAGAGTTCATACTAGAATAACACCTTAAGACACAAATCAACCAAAACCCTAATGTCACCTAGATACTCCATTGTCACCTCAAGTATCCGTGGGCATGATTATACGATATGCATCACACAATCTCAGATTCATCCAACCAACATAAAAGTACTTCAAAGAGTGCCCCAAAGTTTCTACCGGAGAGTCAAGAAAACGTGTGCCAACCCCTATGCATAGGTTCATGGGCGGAACCCACAAGTTGGTCACCAAAACATACATCAAGTGGCACGTGATATCCCATTGTCACCATATATAAACACGGCAAGACATACATCAAGTGTTCTCAAATCAAAGACTCAATCCGATAAGATAACTTCAAAAGGGAAACTCAGTTCATCACAAGAGAGTAGAGGGGGAGAAACATCATAAGATCCAACTTTAATAACAAAGATCGCGATACATCAAGATCGTGCCATAGAGAGAACACGAGAGAGAGAGAGAGAGATCAAACACATAGCTACTGGTACATACCCTCAGCCCCGAGGGTGAACTACTCCCTCCTCATCATGGATAGCGCCGGGATGATGAAGATGGCCACCGGTGATGGGTTCCCTCTCCGGCAGGGTGCCGGAACGGGCTCTCGAGAGGTTTTTGGTGGCTACAGAGGCTTGCGGCAGCGGAACTCCCAATCTATCTTCTCCGTGCATGTTTTTAGGGTACGTGGGACTATATAGGCGAAAGAAGTCGGTCGGAGGGTGCTCGAGGGGCCCACGAGACAGGGGGCGCGCCCAGTAGGGGGGCGCCCTCCTATCTCCTGGCCTCCTCGAGGACCTTCTGACGTGAACTCCAAGTCTCCAGGATCATATTCTTCCAAAAAATCACGCTGCCGAAGGTTTCATTCCGTTTGGACTCCGTTTGATATTCCTTTTCTTCGAAATACTGAAACTGGCAATAAAACAGCAATATGGACTGGGCCTCCTGTTAATAGGTTAGTCCCAAAATTAATATAAAAGTGTATAATAAAGCCCGTAATCATTCAAAGCAGATAACAAAATAGCATGAATGCTTCATAAATTATAGATACGTTGGAGACGTATCACCCCCCCCCCCCTTCAGAAAAAACCCCCAGCCCCTGAACTGCAGACGCGTGGAAGCCTTTTGGTCCTGGTTGGTGGCACCAACCGGGACAAAAGGTCCCCCTGCCCGGGCAAGCTGCTCCAGCTGGGGGTGGAAAGTGGTCACGGATAATCCAAAATATTCGATTTCCGTATTCGAGAAAATGCCTATTCGTATCCAAAACATCCGCATCCGAACCAAAATGGAAATGGAAACTATCCGTATCCGAATTTATTTAACAAATAAAAAATAAAATATGGTACGAGCTTTTGACACAAATATGGATATGGAAGTGGATATATCCGTATCCGAATAAGAGTATGGGAGGTAATTTTCAAAATTCTAGCCCAACATTCCAATTATCCAACATAAAAGCCAAATAAGTGGTAAAAAATTACTCTTCGTATGATTAAACTTAGAAATTATTATACATTACAATAGGATTTATTCATAAACCTATTTATCATTGACTTATTATATGTCACAAGTTGATTATTTCATGTCACATAGTTATTGACTAGTATACTTAAGCAATATGTCGCTATTATTCGTATCCGTTCCGAATCAAGAAAATATCTGATACATATCTGTATTCGAATAACATCCAAGCCGGATCCGTATCCGATAACATCCGTATTCGCATTCGTATTCGTTTTGAAAATATGAAAACGGAAGTGGTAAGAGCACTATCTGATCCGCATCTGTCCCGGTTCCCTATTGAACCGGTTCGAATGGCCTTTTTCTACTAGTGTATAGCACAACACTTATGCCTTTTCTCGCTTATTTCACAAGGTTTACATGAAGAGGGAGAATGCGGACAACTGGAATTCTGGACTGAAAAGGAGCAAATCCGAGAGACCTATTCTGCACAACTCCAAAAGTCCTGAAAATTTATGGAGAATTATTTTGTAATATATAAAAATATTGGGCGAAGAAAGCACCAGAGGGGACCCACCAGGCAGCCACAAGGGTGGGGGCACGCCCCCCTACCTTGTGGTCCACCTGGCAGGCCTCCGATGTCCATCTTCTGCTATATGATGTGTGTGTGTTTTGATAAAGGGTGGATTTTATTAACTCAAAATGAAGCATCAAGTGGATACAAACATAATGAGCACATACCTGGCCTCTGCATAACCAACATGCACACAGCCAACACCAACACCCACACAAAAGAAAAAACACGCCAGCAAAGAGCAAAGTCATACAAGACTCAAGCTATGCCTAAGCGAGCGAAAAGAAAAAAAACTCTGAAACGATCAAAACAACGGTCGATAAACCATATCAACGACCATATTGGCACCAACCATCTCTTGACAGAACAAGCGCAATGAGAAAGTTTCTTCAACAGCCATGCCTTCGGGAAGGAAATTACGCTCAAACGTCGCCGTCACTGGATCCAACCAACAAAGGCTAGAATCTAGGTTTTCATCCTGAAGAACAAGTCCAAGAACATCCGAGCAATGCCTTCATCAAGGTAACGATGCAAAAACATCACCATCGCCAGGTATAACCAATTTGGGTCAAACCTAGGGTTTTCACCCCGGAACTCGAGACCTGGTACTCGAGAAGCACCACCAAATTGAAGTCATCATGTTGTCGCCACCAGTTTCTGTAGTCCCAGCAGCTACAAGTGTGGCAAAGTCTTTACGTGCTGGCGTGACTGCCACTGCACAACCATCTCCTATGCATCAAGCCCACGTCCATAGAATTTATCTCACTGTTGAATGCAAACTGGCTGGATTGAGAGCCACCGAAACTCCCAATGGAGCCTTCCGGTTACATCATGCAACCTTGTCGGTGCGAGCAGCTGGCAGCAGCCATCCGATCTGAAGAAAAAACTCTCATGAAGACCCTTGAATGGCCATCGCAATCCACCGCTCGAGTGTCCGGACGGTGCCGCCAAGGTCAGGACGAAAATCGCCCCTCACATCGATCGGACGAACCACCTGCAGCCAAGTGACAAGTGATACGTCTTCAATGTATCTATAATTTTTTATTGTTCCATGCTATTATATTATCCGTCTAGGATGCTTTATATGCATTTATATGCTATTTTATATGATTTTTGGGACTAACCTATTAACCTAGAGCCTAGTGCCAATTTCTGTTTTTTCCTTGTTTTTGAGTTTTACAGAAAAGGAATACCAAACGGAGTTCAATTGATGTGCCAATTTTTGATGATTTTTTATGGACCAAAAGAAGCCCGAAGTAAAAGAGTTGGGCCAGAAGAGTCCCGAGCCATCAACGAGGGTGGAGGGCGAGCCCTACCCCCCTGGGCGCGCCCCCCTGCCTCGTGGACGACTCGGAGACCCCCTTGACGTGAGACCGACGCCAAAAATTCCTATAAATACCCAAACATCCAGAAAATAACCTAGATCAGGAGTTCCGCTGCCACAAGCCTCTGTAGCCACCAAAAAACTCTCGGGAGCCCGTTTCGGCACCCTGCCGGAGGGGGAATCCATCACCGGTGGCCATCTTCATCATCCCGGCGCTCTCCATGATGAGGAGGGAGTAGTTCACCCTCGGGGCTGAGGGTATGTACCAGTAGCTATGTGTTTGATCTCTCTCTCTCTCTCTCTCGTGTTCTTGATTCAGCATGATCTTGATGTATCGCGAGCTTTGCTATTATAGTTGGATCTTATGATGTTTCTCCCCCTCTACTCTCTTGTAATGGATTGAGTTTTCCCTTTGAAGTTATCTTATCAGATTGAGTCTTTAACGATTTGAGAACACTTGATGTATGTCTTGTATGTGCTTATCTGTGGTGACAATGGGATATTCACGTGATCTACTTGATGTATGTTTTGGTGATCAACTTCCGGGTTCAGTGACATTGTGAACTTATGCATAGGGTTGGCACACGTTTTCGTCTTGACTCTTTAGTAGAAACTTCGGGGCACTCTTTGAAGTACTTTGTGTCGATTGAATAGATGAATCTGGGATTGTGTGATGCATATCGTATAATCATGCCCACGGATACTTGAGGTGACATTGGAGTATCTAGGTGACATTAGGGTTTTTGTTGATTTGTGTCTTAAGGTGTTATTCTAGTATGAACTCTAGGATAGATCGAACGGAAAGAATAGCTTCGTGTTATTTTACTACGAACTCTTGAATAGATCGATCAGAAAGGATAACTTTGAGGTGGTTGCGTACCATACAATAATCTCTTCGTTTGTTCTCCGCTATTAGTGACTTTGGAGTGACTCTTTATTGCATGTTGAGGGATAGTTATATGATCCAATTATGTTATTATCGTTGAGAGAACTTGCACTAGTGAAAGTATGAACCCTAGGCCTTGTTTCGAAGCATTGCAGTACTGTTTACGCTCACTTTTGCCACTTGTTACCTTGCTGTTTTTATATTTTTAGATTACAAATACTCAAATCTACCATCCATATTGCACTTGTATCACCATCTCTTTGCCGAACTAGTGCACCTATACAATTCACCATTGTATTGGGTGTGTTGGGGACACAAGAGACTCTTTGTTATTTGGTTATAGGGTTGCTTGAGAGAGACGATCTCCATCCTATGCCTCCCATGGATTGATAAACCTTAGGTCATCCACTTGAGGGAAATGTGCTACTGTCCTACAAACCTATGCACTTAGAGGCCCAACAACGTCTACAAGGAGAAGGTTGCGTAGTAGACATCAAGCTCTTTTGTGGCGCCGTTGCTGGGGAGGTGAGTGCTTGAAGGTATATCTTTAGATCTTGCAATCAAATCTTTTAGTTTCTTGTTTTATCACTAGTTTAGTTTATAAAATAAAATTACAAAAAATGGAATTGAGTTTGCCTCATACACTTCATCTTTTTAATATCTTTCATGAGAATGATGGAAAGGAAAATTGTGCTCAAGTGCTAGAAGAAGAAGTCTATAAAATGTTTGGCGCTAAATCTTTGAATGAGGAGCATGATTGCAATGTTGTTAGATGAACTCTTTGAATATCCATGGAACTAATGATGATTGCACTAGTCATGATGAAAATGTCTCTTATAAGCATGTCAATTTTTGTGGAGTGCATAGAGTTTGCAAGTACACACCAAATAGGGAAGATAGATTTTGCAAGAGGCATAAGTATTTAGAAACTAAATGCTTTCAAGAAAGGCTAGATGCTTGTGCTGAAAATTTAAAATTTCTTTGCCATCCTTGTGAACTTTGCAATAAACATGATCATTTAAATCCCAATGCAAATTGTTTCATGATTGTATCGCGTCCAAAAATTGTGATGACTTGATTTCCCTTGCACGTCATAATGAACTTATTTTGCTTTTGGGCTATGAAGAAATAAAACGTATAACTAAAGATATGCCAGAATTTGTCCTTGATAAAGTTCTTGATTTTGATCTAGAAGAAATTTTTATGTATTGTGCGGTGAATTGCATTGAAAACCCTTATGTTGCCAATTACATAAAGAAAAGAGAACAAATAGAAGATGAAGAGAAAACTAATGAAAGGTAAGAGACTTCCCAATATTCTCCAATTATTTCTTATGATGAATCATGTAATGAGGAGGAGCTTTCTATTCAACCAATCTCATTAATAAGGAGCTCAAAAAAGAGGGTTAAACCCACACATGATGTGAAGAAGAAAAAGAAAAGACGGAGAAGCAAAGGTATAAAGGTATCCCTCCCAAATGATGTTGCTCCTATTACTCATTGCGATGATGATAATTGTTATACTATTGGTGCTATCCATACTATTAATGATGAGAGTGATTATGCTTATGATATGAAAAGGCCCAAGCTTGTGGATGCTATATTTGACTAGAATGACATGTTTGAGAATATATTTGCTGCAATTAATGTTTGTCCCAAGCTTGGGGATGCTATGTTTAATGAAGATGATATTTTTAGCCTCCCAAGTTTTGATGTACAAATTTATTATGATGATAGCATGCCTCCTATTTATGATGGTTATTTTGATGAAAGTGGGTTTGGAAGAGTGTCAACTTTAGGAAGTAATGATCCCACTATTTTGGAGAGTGTTGAATCTTATAATATTTATGAAAGTGGATTTGGAGAGGTCATGACTTTATTTAGTGATGAATCCACTATTTTGGAAGAGGTTTCAATTGATTATGATGAGAACAAAGTTGCTACTTATGATGATTATTGTGATGAAACTTATGCTATAAAAAGTAGCGATGATTATATTTATAAAGCATGTCATGATTATGATTACCCTTTTTTCTGAATATTACTCTTTTAATATGGAAACAATTTATAGTATTCGAGTCTCCTATGATACTCCCACTATTTCGAATGAGAAGAATTTTGCCTATGTGGAGAGTAATACAAATTCTATGCTTGTGTATCATGAAAAGAATGCTTTATGTGATGGTTATATTTTTGAATTCATTCATGATGCTACTGAAAATTATTATGAGGGAGGAACATATGCTTGTAGGAATTGCAATAATATCAAGTTTCCTCTCTATGTGCTTAAAATCTTGAAGTTATGCTTGTTTTGCCTTCCTATGCTAGTTGATTATTGTTCCCATAAGTTGTTTGCTCACAAAATCCCTATGCATACGAAGTGGGTTAGACTTAAATGTGCTAGTCATATCTTCATGATGCTCTCTTTATGTTTCAATTCTTATCTTTTATGTGAGCATCATTGAAATCATCATGCCTAGCTAAAAGGCATTAAAGAAAAGCGCTTGTTGGGAGACAACCCAATATTTACCTTTACTATTTTTGTGTGTTGACATGATTATGCTAATGTAGTAATCATGTTTTATAGCTTTTGTTTCAATAAAGTGCCAAGTAAGACCTTTAGGATAGCTTACGGTGATAGTTGTGTTGATCCTGCTGAAAATCAGAAACTTTTGCACCCAGTAAATTAGTTTTGATAATTCACATAAACGTGCTTTTGATCTGACTCTTTTTGATATAGATTGGTAAACAAATTTCTCAGGTGTTCCTAATTTGGTAGAATTTTTAGAGTTACATAAGTATTCGAGAGTTACAGATTACTACAGACTGTTCTATTTTTGACATATTCTGTTTTCTATATGTTGTTTGCTTATTTTGATGAATCTATGAGTAGTATCGGAGGGTATGAGCCATATAGAAGTTGGAATACAGTAGATATTACACCAATATGAATTTATAATGAGTTCACAACAGTACCTAAGTGGTGATTTATTTTCTTATACTAACGGAGCTTACGAGTTTTCTATTGAGTTTTGTGTTGTGAAGTTTTCAAGTTTTGGGTAAAGATTCGATGGACTATGGAATACGGAGTGGAAAGAGCCCAAGCTTGGGGATTCCCAAGGAAACCCAAGGTAATATTCAAGGACGAGCCTAAGCTTGGGGATGCCCCGGATGGCATCCCCTCTTTCGTCTTCATTCATCGGTAACTTTACTAGGAGCTATATTTTTATTCACCACATGATATGTGTTTTGCTTGGAGCGTCATTTTGTTTTATTTTGTTTTGCTTGCTATTTGAATAAAATACCAAGATCTGAAATTCTTAATTGTTAGAGAGTCTTCACATAGTTGCATAATTATTCGACTACTCATTGATCTTCACTTATATCTTTTGGAGTAGATTGTTATTTGCTCTAGTGCTTCACTTATATCTTTTTAGAGCATGGTGGTGGTTTTATTTTGAAGAAATAGATGAACTCTCATGCTTCACTTATATTATTTTGAGAATCTTAAACAGCATGGTAATTTGCTTTGGTTATGAATTTAGTCCTAATATGATAGGCATCCAAGAGGGATATAATAAAAACTTTCACATAAAGTGCATTGAATACTATGATAAATTTGATACTTGATAATTGTTTTGAGATATAAAGGTGGTAATGTTAGAGTCATGCTAGTTGGGTAATTATGAAATTGAGAAATACTTGTGTTAAAGTTGGCAAGTCCCGTAGCATGCACGTATGGTGAACGTTGTGTGACAAATTTGAAGCATGGGGTGTTCTTTGATTGCCTTCCTTATGAGTGGAGGTCGGGATCGCGCGATGGTTAACTCCTACCAACCCTTCCCCTAGGAGCATGTGTAGTAATACTTTGCTTCGAGGGCTAATAAATTTTTGTAATAAGTATATGAGTTCTTTATGACTAGTGTGATTCCATGGATTATACGCACTCTTACCCTTCCATCATTGCTAGCCTCTGCGGTACCGTGCATTGCCCTTTCTCACCTTGAGAGTTGGTGCAAACTTCGCTGGTGCATCCAAACCCTGTGATACGATACGCTCTATAACACATAAACCTCCTTATATCTTCCTCAAAACAGCCACCATACCTACCTATTATGGCATTTCCATAGCCATTCCGAGATATATTGACATGCAACTTTCCACCGTTCCGTTTATTATGACATGCTCCATCATTTGTCGTATTGCTTTTGCATGATCATCTAGTTGACATCGTATTTGTGGCAAAGCCACCTTTATAATTCTTTCATACATGTCGCTCTTGATTCATTGCATATCCCAGTACACCACCGGAGGCATTCACATAGAGTCATATTTTTGTTCTAAGTATTGAGTTGTAATTCTTGAGTTGTAAATAAATAGAAGTGTGATGATTTCCATTTATAGAGCATTGTCCCAAGTGAGGAAAGGATGATGGAGACTATAATTCCCCCACAAGTCGGGCTGAGACTCCGGACTTGATGAAAAATAAAAGAGGCCAAAGAAGCCCACCGAAATAAAAACAAATGAGAGAAAGGAGAGAAGAGACAATGTTACTATCCTTTTTCCACACTTGTGCTTCAAAGTAGCACCATGATCTTCATGATAGAGAGTCTCCTATGTTGTCACTTTCATATACTAGTGGGAATTTTTCATTATAGAACTTGGCTTGTATATTCCAATGATGGGCTTCCTCAAAATGCCCTAGGTCTTCGTAACCGAGCAAGTTGGATGCACACCCACTTAGTTTCTTTTGATGAGCTTTCATACATTTATAGCTCTAGTGCATCCGTTGAATGGCAGTCCCTACTCCTCATATTGACGTCAATTGATGGGCATCTCCATAGCCCGTTGATTAGCCTCGTCAATATGAGACTTCCTCCTTTTTTTGTCTTCTCCACAGAATCCCTATCATCATACTCTACTCCACCCATAGTGCTATATCCATGGCTTACGCTCATGTATTGTGTGAGGGTTAAAAAAGCTGAAGCGCGTTAAAAAGTATGAACCAATTGCTTGGCTGAAATCGGGGTTGTGCATGATGGGAGTATTTTGTGTGACGAAAATGATGCATGGCCTAACTATATGATTTTGTAGGGATAAGCTTTCTTTGGCTATGTTATTTTATAAGACATGATTACTTGTTAGTGTGCTTGAAGTATTACTGTTTTTATGTCAATATGAACTTTTATCTTGAATCATTTGGATCTGAACATTCATGCCACAAATAAGAAAATTACATTGAGAATTATGTTAGGTAGCATTCCACATCAAAAATTATGTTTTTATCATTTACCTACTCGAGGACGAGCAGGAATTAAGCTTGGGGATGCTTGATACGTCTCTAGCGTATCTAAAATTTTGATTGTTCCATGCTATTATATTATCCATCTAGGATGTTTTATATGCATCTATATGCTATTTTATATGATTTTTGGGACTAACCTATTAACCTAGAGCCCAATGCCAGTTTCTGTTTTTCCTTGTTTTTGAGTTTAACAGAAAAGGAATACCAAACGGAGTCCAATTGACGTGCCAATTTTTGATGATTTTTTATGGACCAAAAGAAGCCCCCGGACTAAAAGAGTTGGGCCAAAAGAGTCATGAGCCATCCACGAGGGTGGAGGGCGAGCCCTACCCCCTGGGCGCGCCCCCTGCCAGGTGGACGACTCAGAGACCCCCTTGACGTGAGAACGACGCCAAAAATTCCTATAAATACCCAAACCTCCAGAAAATAACCTAGATCGGGAGTTCCGCCGTCGCAAGCCTTTGTAGCCACCAAAAACCTCTCCAGGAGCCCGTTCCGGCACCCTGTCGGAGGGGGAATCCATCACCGGTGGCCATCTTCATCATCCCGGTGCTCTCCATGACGAGGAGGGAGTAGTTCACCCTCGGGGCTGAGGGTATGTACCAGCAGCTATGTGTTTGATCTCTCTCTCTCATGTTCTTGATTCGGCACGATCTTGATGTATCGCGAGCTTTGCTATTATAGTTGGATCTTATGATGTTTCTCCCCCTCTACTCTCTTGTAATGGATTGAGTTTTCCCTTTGAAGTTATCTTATCAGATTGAGTCTTTAAGGATTCGAGAACACTTGATGTATGTCTTGCATGTGCTTATCTGTGGTGACAATGGGATATTCACGTGATATACTTAATGTATGTTTTGGTGATCAACTTGCGGGTTCAGTGACCTTGTGAACTTATGCATAGGGGTTGGCACACGTTTTCGTCTTGACTCTTCGGTAGAAACTTTGGGGCACTATTTGAAGTACTTTGTGTTGGTTGAATAGATGAATCTGAGATTGTGTGATGCATATCGTATAATCATGCCCACGGATACTTGAGGTGACATTGCAATATCTAGGTGATATTAGGGTTTTGGTTGATTTGTGTCTTAAGGTGTTATTCTAGTATGAACTCTAGGATAGATCGAATGGAAAGAATAGCTTCGTGTTATTTTACTACAAACTCTTGAATAGATCGATCAGAAAGGATAACTTTGAGGTGGTTTCGTACCCTACAATAATCTCTTCGTTTGTTCTCCGCTATTAGTGACTTTGGAGTGACTCTTTGTTCCATGTTGAGGGATAGTTATATGATCCAATTATGTTATTATTGTTGAGAGAACTTGCACTAGTGAAAGTATGATTCTGTTGGAAAAGGCAGTGCCTAGTAGGCGCTTAGGCACGCCTAGGCGCTAGGCAATGGCCAAACGCCTCGCCTAGGGCATAAATGGAGGTCTAGGCAGGGCAAGCAAGGAATTTCCTACCCAAGAATGAAATCATGCCACATACTGCACTGATATGCCAAACGGGTTATATTGCAATGGCAGTAGACGGTAATTAACTTATTTATATGCCCTAAACTAATATCAACACCCATATAATAATGAAAAATACACTATGAGTAAAAAACTATATTACCGCCTAGGGCGCTTAGACACCGCCTAGGCACTAGGCGAAGGCCAACCGCCTCGCTTACGCCTACCGCTTTTTCCAACCTTTCAACCCTAGGCCTTGTTTCGAAGCATTGCAATACCGTTTACGCTCAATTTTGCCACTTGTTACCTTGCTGTTTTTATATTTTTAGATTACAAATACTCATATCTACCATCCATATTGCACTTGTATCACCATCTCTTCGCCAAACTAGTGCACTTATACAATTCACCATTGTGTGGGGTGTGTTGGGGACACAAGAGACTCTTTCTTATTTGGTTGCAGGGTTGCTTGAGAGAGACCATCTTCATCCTACGCCTCCCACAGATTGATAAACCTTAGGTCATCCACTTGAGGGAAATTTGCTACTGTCCTACAAACCTCTGCACTTGGAGGCCCAACAACGTCTACAAGGAGAAGGTTGCATAGTAGACATCAGCAAGCATCGGCCAACCAGTCTAGGTCCCAAGGCGCCACCACATTTGGTCTTGTGATCTGCCGGTGGCAACAGCGGCGAGCGTCTTGGATCGCCTGGGGTGCAGTGCACCAAAGAACGCAGATGACCCTTATCATTGATGTTGCCGTGCTCAACGTACTGGACAACCAGAGTATCCGGAGGAAGCTTCGCTCCTAAACTGCACGACAATGACCCAGGCTGCTGGAGGAGGATGCTTGGTCATCTCCACCCAAGCCATTGCCGACGCGTCACCATGCTGCCCAGTCCCAGATACCCAGATCGCTCTAGCCATCCACCGTTGGATGTCCCTATACACAGATCGCCCGCCACTACATGTCCTTGCGCAGATCGTCTGCCGCTGCATGTCCATGTGCACAGATCCCTCTAACCTTCCGTTGTTGCATATATATTGCTGCTGAGTTGTTGTTCGCCTCGCATGCCCTTCAGTGCCTTGCGTCGAAGCCATCATTCGGATCCCCGCCGCCACCGTTAGCCACATAGGCTTTGCCCGGCAGCATCGTTCAGCGGCGGCAAGGGAAGCGAGAGAGTTGGGGAGGTCCTAGAGAAACTAGATCGGGAGCCGCCTGTGTCGTCCGTCCAGACGACACGGGTGCGGTTGCTAGCACAACTGATTTCTTGTAGAGGCTACTAGTTTTAAGGGCGGGGACGACGTGAGGGCGGTTGCTATATGATGTGTTTTGACCTGGAAAAAATCAAGCGGAAGCTTTCGGGACGAAGCGCCACCGTATCAAGGCGAAACCTGGGCAGAACCAATCTAGGGCTCCGGCAGAGCTGTTCTGCCAGGGAAACTTCCCTCCAGGAGGGGGTAATCAAAGCAATTGTCATCACCAACGACCCTCTCATCCAAAGGGGGTCAATCAGCATCAACATCTTCACCAGCACCATCTCCTATCAAACCCTAGTTCATCTCTTGTATCTGATCTTTGTCTCAAAACCTTAGATTGGTACCTGTGGGTTGCCAGTAGTGTTGATTACTCCTTGTAGTTGATGCTAGTTGGTTTATTCGGTGGAAGATCATATGTTCATATCCTTAATGCTATTCAATACCCCTCTGATTATGAAACATGAATATGTTTTGTGAGTAGTTACATTTGTTCCCAAGGACATGGGAGAAGTCTTGTTATAAGTAATCATGTGAATTTGGTATTCATTTGATATTTTGATGAGATGTATGTTGTCTCTCCTCTAGTGGTGTTATGTGAACGTCGACTACATGACACTTCACCATTGTTTGGGCCTAGGGGGAGGCATTGGGAAGTAATAAGTAGATGATGGGTTGCTAGAGTGACAAAAGCTTAAACCCTAGTTTATGTGTTGCTTCCTAAGGGGCTGATTTGGATCCATATGTTTCATGCTATGGTTAGACTTGTCTTAATTCTTCTTTAATAGTTGCGGATGCTTGCGAGAGGGGTTAATCATAAGTGGGAGGCTTGTCCAAGTAAGGGCAGCACCCAAGCACTGGTCCACCCACATATCAAATTATCAAAGTAACAAACGCAAATCATATGAGCATGATGAAAACTAACTTGACAGTAATTCCCATGTGTCCTCGGGAGCGCTTTGCATTATATAAGAGTTCGTCCAGGCTTGTCCTTTGCTACAAAAAGGATTGGGCCACCTTGCTGCACCTTAGTTACTTTTGTTACTTGTTACCTGTTACGAATTATCTTATCACACAACTATCTGTTACCCATAATTTCAGTGCTTGATACGTCCATTTTGCATCATGTTTTCCTACCATTACTTATGTTGTTTTATTTTATAATAATGCTTTTTGGAGTAATTCTAATGCCTTTTATCTCATAATATGCAAGGTATGCACAAAGGGGGAGAATTCTGGCAGCTGGAAATCTGGACCTAAAAAAGCTACGTCAGGCTACCTATTCTGCACAACTCCAAATGAGCTGAAACTTCCCGAGGATTTTTTTATGGAATATTTGAGAATTATTGGAGCCAATAAGTGCCACAGGGGGGCCACCAGGTGGGCACAACCCACCTGGGCGTGCCAGGAGGCCCAGGAGCTTCCTGGTGGCTGCTGCCCTCCTCGTCCCACCTCTGGTGCCCATCTTCTGGTATATAAGTCATTTTGACCTAGAAAAAAATCAGGAAAGGACTTTTGGGATGAAGCGCCGCCGCCTCGAGGCGGAACTTGGGTAGGAGCACTTTTGTCGTCCGGTGGAGCGATTCCGCCGGGGGAACTTCCCTCCCGGAGGGGGAAATCATCGTCATCATCATCACCAACAACTCTCCCATCTTGGGGAGGGTTATCTTCATTGACATCTTCAACAACACCAACTCCTCTCAAACCCTAGTTCATCTCTTGCATTCAATCTTTGTACCAAAACTATAGATTGATGCTTGTGGGTGACTAGTAGTGTTGATTACGTCTTGTAGTTGATTACTATATGGTTTATTTGGTGGAAGATTATATGTTCAGATCCATTATGCTATTTAACACCCCTCTGATCTTGAGCATGATTATCATTTGTGAGTAGCTACTTTCGTTCTTGAGGTCACGGGAGAAATCATGTTGCAAGTAATCATTTGAACTTGATATGTGTTCGATATTTTGATGATATGTATGTTGTCATTGTCTTAGTGGTGTCATGTGAACATCGACTACATGACACTTCACCATATTTGGGCCTAAGGGAATGCATCGTGGAGTAGTTATTAGATGGTGGGTTGTGAGAGTGACAGAAGCTTCAACCCCAGTTAATGCACTATTCCGTAAGGGACCGACTGGATCCAAAAGTTTAATGTTATGGTTAGAATTTATTCTCAATACTTTTCTCGTAGTTGCAGATGCTTGCGAGAGGGTTAATCATAAGTAGGAGGTTTGTTAAAGTAAGAACAACACCTAGGCACCGGTCCACCCACATATCAAATTATCAAAGTACCAAACACGAATTAAGCCAACATGATGAAAGTGACTAGATGAAATTCCCGTGTACCCTCAAGAACACTGCTTATCATAAGAGACTGTTTTGGCCTGTCCTTTGCCTCAAAAGGATTGGGCTACCTTGCTGCACTTTTGTTACTACTATTGTTACTTGCTCGTTACAAATTATCTTGCTATCAAACTACTCCGCTACTTACAATTTTAGCACTTGCAGACAATACCTTGCTAAAAGCCACTTGTCATTTCCTTCTGCTCCTTGTTGGGTTCGACACTCTTACTTATCGAAAAGGCTACAATTGACCCCATATACTTGTGGGTCATCAGTGCTTGGAGAGAATACCTTGCTGAAAACCGCTTGTCATTTCCTTCTGCTCCTCGTTGGGTTCGACACTCTTACTTCTCGAAAGGACTATGATAGATCCTCTATACTTGTGATTCATCAGAAAGTACCTAAGTAAAGCGGCTTGCTACTCAAGTGACATTATTATCTCACAATGGGTTAACCATCATTGACGTGATGGCTGCCGCCATTACTCGGTGCGTCCAACCTCTCCAGCAAAGGATGCACCCCCTATGGTGCTACAACTGGACTGATGACATGACCCGTTACAAACGGGAGGGGCTCGCCAACCAGACAGCAATGGAAACCATACTGGTCGATCTCTTTAAAGGAGAAGAGAAAGAGTTTACTCGCCTAAGGCCCAAGGATGGTTACTCGAGCTATAATCCCATTGAATGGGTAAGTTCAGCCATACTTTATAATCCATGTAGCAGTAGCCTTATTTCTTGATCGACAAAGGCAACCCCAAGGGCATGCTTTGAGATCTGTAATTTAACATTGAAAGAAAAATTAACACGAGCAAAGATGTCCACGATACAACATAGGCAGAGTAATGTTGTTGAAATATCGAATGCGATCTATTTCACCTCTGCCCCAGTGATCATCTACACCAAACAGATAACCAATTTGGTCCTGTTTTGTGCTACGTCTTGAGCTTGCATTGGTTATCCCTGAAGAGGAAAGGGTGATGCAGCAATAGTAGCGTAAGTATTTCCCTCAGTTTTTGAGAACCAAGGTATCAATCCAGTAGGAGGCTCCTCAAAAGTCCCACGCACCTACACAAACAAACAAAGAACTCGCAACCAACGCAATAAAGGGGTTGTCAATCCCTTCACGGCCACTTGCGAAAGTGAGATCTAATAGAGATAGTATGATAAGATAAATATATTTTTGGTATTTTATAATATAGATGCAAAAAGTAAAGAGGCAAACAAAAGTAGATTGGAAACTTATATGATAAAAGATAGACCCGGGGGCCATAGGTTTCACTAGAGGCTTCTCTCAAGATAGCAAAAGTATTACGGCGGGTGAACAAATTACTGTCGAGCAATTGATAGAAAAGTGAACAATTATGAGATTATCTAGGCATGATCATGTATATAGGCATCACGTCCGTGACAAGTAGACCGACTCCTGCATGCATATACTACTATTACTCCACACATCGACCGGCTCCTACCTGCATCTAGAGTATTAAGATCATAAGAACAGAGTAACGCCTTAAGCAAGATGACATGATGTAGAGGGATAAGCTCATGCAATGTGATATAAACCCCATCTTTTTATCCTCGATGGCAACAATACAATACGTGCCTTGCAACCCTTTCTGTCAGTGGGTAAGGACACCGCAAGATTAAACCCAAAGCTAAGCACTTCTCCCATGGCAAGAAAGATCAATCTAGTAGGCCAAACCAAACTGATAATTCGAAGAGACTTGCAAAGATAACTCAATCATACATAAAAGAATTCAGAGGAGATTCAAATATTTCTCATAGATAAACCTGATCATAAACCCACAATTCATCGGATCTCGACAAACACATCGCAAAAAGAGTTTAAATCGAATATATCTCCACAAGAGAGGGGGAGAACATTGTATTGAGATCCAAAAAGAGAGAACAAGCCATCTAGCTAATAACTATGGACCCGAAGGTCTGTGGTAAACTACTCACAACTCATCGGAGGGGCTATGGTGTTGATGTAGAAGCCCTCCGTGGTCGATTCCCCCTCCGGCGGAGCACCGGCGAAGGCTCCAAGATGGGATCTCGCGGATACAGAAGGTTACGGCGGTGGAAATTGTATTTAGTTGGCTCCCTGGATGTTTTCGGCGTACGTAGGCTTATATAGGAGGACGAAGTACGTCGGTGGCCCGAGGGGCCCACGAGATAGGGGGCATGCCTTGTAGGGGTGGGCGCGCCCTACCCTCTCGTGGCCGCCTCGGCTGCTTCTTGACTTGCACTCCAAGTCCTCTAGATCACGTTTGTTCAAAAAATCACGCTCCCGAAGGTTTCATTCCGTTTGGACTCCGTTTGATATTCCTTTTCTTCGAAATACTGAAATAGGCAAAAAAACAGCAATACGGGTTGGGCCTCCGGTTAGTAGGTTTGTCCCAAAAATGATATAAATGTGTAAAATAAAGCCCATAAACATCCAAAAGGGGTAATATAATAGCATGGAACAATCAAAAATTATAGATACGTTGGAGACGTATCAAGCATCCCCAAGCTTAATTCCTGCTCGTCCTCGAGTAGGTAAATGATAAAAACAGAATTCTTTATGTGGAATGCTACCTAGCATAATTCTCAATGTAATTTTCTTTATTGGGGCATGAATGTTCAGATCCAAATGATTCAAAATAAAAGTTCATATTGACATAAGAAATAGTGATACTTCAAGCATACTAATTAAAGTAATCATGTCTTCTCAAAATGACATGGCCAAAGAAAGTTATCCCTACAAAATCATATAGTCTGGTTGTTGCTCTATCTTCATCACACAAAGTATTTAATCATGCACAACGCTGATGACAAGCCAAGCAATTGTTTCACACTTTAGTAATCTCACACTTTTTCAACTTTCACGCAATACATGAGCGTGAGCCATGGACATAGCACTATATGTGGAATAGAATGGTGGTTGTGGAGAAGACAAAAAGGAGAAGATAGTCTCACATCAACTAGGTGTATCAACGGGCTATGGAGATGCCCATTAATAGATATCAATGTGAGTGAGTAGGGATTGCCATGCAACGGATGCACTAGAGCTATAAATATATGAAAGCTCAATAAAAGAAGCTAAGTGGGTGTGCATCCAACTTGCTTGCTCACAAAGACCTAGGGCATTTTGAGGAAGCCCATCATTGGAATATACAAGCCAAGTTCTATAATGAAAAATTCCCACTAGTATATGAAAGTGACAACATAGGAGACTCTCTATCATGAAGATCATGGTGCTATTTTGAAGCACAAGTGTGGAAAAAGAGATAGTAGCATTGTCCCTTCTCTCATTTTCTCTCATTTTATTATTTCCTTTTCTCTTTCCTTTTCTCTTTTTTTTTTCTTTTTCTTTTTTTCCTTGGCCTTTTTTTGGCCTTTCTTATTTTTTTTTTCTTTTTGTAAAGTCCGAAGTATCATCCCAACTTGTGGGGGAATCATAGTCTCCATCATCCTTTCCTCACTGGGACAATGCTCTAATAATGAATATCATCACAGTTTTCTGGATTTACAACTCAAGAATTACAACTCAAAGGTAGAACAAGATATGACTCTATATGAATACCTCCGGCGATGTACCGGAATATGTAATTAATCAAGAGCGACATGTATGAAAATTATGAAGGTGGCCTTGCCACAAATACAATGTCAACTACATGATCATGCAAAGAGCAATATGACAAAAGTAATGTGTTTCATATGAACGGAACGGTGGAAAGTTGCATGGCAATATATCTCAGAATGGCTATGGAAATTCCATAATAGGTAGGTATGGTGGCTGTTTTGAGGAAGGTATATGGTGGGTGTATGGTACCGGCGAAAGTTGTGTGGCACAAGAGAGGCTAGCAATGGTGGAAGGGTGAGGGTGCGTATAATCCATGGACTCAACATTAGTCAAAAGAACTCATATACTTATTGCAAAAATCTGCAAGTCATCAAAAACAAAGTATAACGCGCATGCTCCTAGGGGGATAGATTGGTAGGAAAAGACCATCGCTCGTCCCCGACCGCCACTCATAAGGAAGACAATAAATAAATAAAATTATGCTCCAGCTTCATCACAAAGCGGTTCATCATACGTGCATGCTACGGGAATCACAAACCTCAACACAAGCATTTTTTCATAATCACCTCAACTAGCATGACTTTAATATCACTACCTCCATATCTCAAAACAATTATCAAGTATCAAATTGATCATAGCATCCAATTCACTTTCTATGATAGTTTTTATTATACCCAACTTGGATGCTCATCATTCTAGGACCAAATTTGTAACCATAGAAAATACCATGCTGTTCTAAAAGACTCTCAAAATAATATAAGTGAAGCATGAGATACTAGCAATTTCTTCAAAATTAAGCCACCGCCGTGCTCTAAAAGATATAAGTGAAGCACTAGAGCAAAAACTATCAAGCTCAAAAGATATAAGTGAAGCACATAGAGTATTCTAGCAAATTCTAATCAAGTGGGCTTCTCCCAAAAGGTGTATACAGAAAGGATGATTGTGGTAAACTAAAAAGCAAAGACTAATATAATACACGACGCTCCAAGCAAAACACATATCATGTGGCGAATAAAAATATAGCTCCAAGTAAAGTTACCAATGAACGAAGAAAAAAGAGGGGATGCCTTCCCGGGGCATCCCCAAGCTTAGGATTTTGGCTATCCTTGAATATCTTGGGGTGCCATGGGCATCCCCAAGCTTAGGCTCTTGCCACTCCTTATTCCATAGTCCATAAAAGCTTTACCTAAAACTTGAAAACTTCACAACACAAAACTCAACAGGAAATCTTATAAGCTCCGTTAGTGAAAGAAAACAAAATCACGACATAAGGTATTGTAATGAACTCATTATTTATTTATTTATTTTGGTGTTAAACCTACAGTATTCCAACTTCTCTATGATTTATAAACTATTTTACTAGCCATAGATGCATCAAAATAAGCAAACAACACACGAAAAACAGAATCTGTCAAAAACAGAATAGTCTGTAGCAATCTGTAAATAACTCAAACTTCTGAACTCTAAAGATCCTACCAAAATAGGAAGTCCTGGAAATTTTGTCTATTGATCATCAGCAAAAAGAATCAACGCAAAAGCACTTTTATGTGATTTAGAAAAACTAAATTCGTGCGCGCAAAGTTTTTGTTTTTCAGCAGAATCAAATCAACTATCATCGTAGGTTATCCTATAGGTTCTACTTGGCACAAACACTAATTAAAAGATAAAAACACATCTAAACAGAAGGTAGATGCAAGATTTATTACTAAATAGGAACAAAAACAAAAAACACAAATAAAATTGGGTTGCCTCCCAACTAGCGCTATCGTTTAACGCCCCTAGCTAGGTATAAAAGCGAAGATAGATCTAAGTAGTGCCATCTTTGGCACTAAATTCATAAGTAGCTCACATGATAGATTCATAAGGTAATTTGACTTCCTTTCTTGGAAAGTGCTCCATGCCTTTTTTAATGGAAACTGGAATCTAATATTCCCTTCCTTCATATCAATAATCGCGCCAATCGTTCTAAGGAAAGGTCTACCAAGAATAATAGGGCAAGAAAGATTGCAATCTATATCAAGAACAATAAAATCTACGGGCACCAATTTTCTATTTGCAACAATGAGAACATCATTGATCCTTCCCATTGGCTTTTTAATGGTGGAATCCGCAAGGTGCAAATTTAAAGAGCAATCATCAAGATCATGAAAACCTAGAATATCACATAAAGTTTTCGGAATCGTGGAAACACTAGCACCCAAATACACAAAGCAAAACACTCTTGATCTTTAATTCTAATTTTTATAGTAGGTTCCCACTCATCATTAAGTTTTCTAGGTATAAAAACTTTCAAATTAAGTTTTTCATTATAAGATTGCATCAAGGCATCAACGATATGTTTGGTAAAAGCTTTATTTTGACTATAAGCATGAGGAGAATTAACAACGGATTGCAACAAGGAAATACAACCTTCTAAAGAACAATTATCATAATCAAATTCCTTGAAATCCGAGATAGTGGGTTCAATACTATTTAAAGTCATGACCTCTCCAATCCCACTTTTACCAAATTTAGCATCAAGATCTAAAAACTCCGAATTCTTGGGACGCTTTCTACTAAAGTTGACTCATCTTCAGTCCCATAATTATCAACATTCATATTGCAAAACAAAGATCTAATAGGAGACGCATCAATAACTTTAAGATCTTCATCATTATTTTCATGGAAACTAGAAGAACACGCCTTTATAAAGCAATCTTTCTTAGCACGCAATCTAGCGGTTCTTTCCTTGCACTCATCAATGGAAATTCTCATTGTTTTGAGAGACTCATTGATATCATGCTTAGGGGAAGAAGATCTAAGTTTAAGAGAATCAACATCAAGCGAAAGTCTATCAACGTTCCTAGCCAAATCATCAACTTTGAGCAATTTTTCTTCAAGCAAAGCATTAAAATTCTTTTGAGCGATCATAAATTCTTTCACACTATTCTCAAAATCAGAGGGCATCTTATTAAAATTACCATAAGAATTATTGTAGGAATTTCCATAATTATTAGAGGAATTGCTAGGGAACGGTCTAGCATTAAAGTTTCCTCTATAAGCATTGTTTCCAAAACTATTCCTACCAACAAAATTCACATCCATAGATTCATTATTATTCTCAATCAAAGTAGAAAAAGGCATATCATTGGGATCAAGAGGAGTATTCTTAGTAGCAAACAATTTCATAAGTTCATCCATCTTTCCACTTAAAACTTTGATTTCTTCTATAGCATGCACTTTTTTAATAGAAGATCTTTCGGTGTGCCATTGAGAATAATTAGCTTTAATATTATCAAGAAGTTTTGTAGCATCTCCTAACGTGATTTCCATAAATGTGCCTCCTGCGGCCGAATCTAAGAGATTTCTAGAAGCAAAGTTCAAACCGGCATAAAAAATTTGTATGATCATTCATAAATTCAAACCATGAGTAGGGCAATTGTGAATCATTAATTTCATTCTTTCCCAAGATTGGGAAACATGCTCATGATCAAGTTGTTTAAAATTCATAATATCGTTCCTAAGAGTGATGATCTTAGCGGGAGGAAAATACTTAGAGATAAAAGCATCTTTGCACTTGTTCCAAGAATCAATACTATTTTTAGGCAAAGACAAAAACCAAACTTTAGCACGATCTCTAAGTCAAAACAGAAATAACTTCAATTGAACAATATCATTATCCATATCTTTCTTCTTTTGCATATCACACAAATCAACAAAGTGGTTTAGATGAGTATCGGCATCTTCACTAGGAAGGCCGGCGAAATGATCTTTCATAACAAGATTCAGCAAAGCAGTATTGATTTCACAAGACTCAACACCATTAAGAGGAGCAATCGGAGTTCTAAGGAAATCATTATTATTGGTATTGGAGAAATCACACAATTTGGTATTATCTTGCGCCATGGCAACAAGTAATCCAACACACAAGCAAACAGAAAAAAGGCAAGCAAAAAGAGAGAGGAGGAGATTGGGAAAGAGAGGGCGAATAAAACGGCAAGGGTGAAGTGGGGGAGAGGAAAATGAGAGGCAAATGGCAAATAATGTAAAAGCGAGGGAGATGGGTTTGTCATGGGTACTTGGTATGTCTTGACTTGAGCGAAGACCTCCCCGGCAACGGCGCCAGAAATCCTTCTTGCTACGTCTTGAGCTTGCGTTGGTTTTCCTTGAAGAGGAAAGGGTGATCCAGCAATAGTAGCATAAGTATTTCCCTCAGTTTTTGAGAACCAAGGTACCAATATAGTAGGAGGCTCCTCAAAAGTCCCACGCACCTACACAAACAAACAAAGAACTCGCAACCAACGCAATAAAGGGGTTGTCAATCCCTTCACGGCCACTTGTGAAAGTGAGATCTAATAGAGATAGTATGATAAGATAAATATATTTTTGGTATTTTATAATATAGATGCAAAAAGTAAAGATGCAAACAAAAGTAGATTGGAAACTTATATGATAAAAGATAGACCCGGGGGCCATAGGTTTCACTAGAGGCTTCTCTCAAGATAGCATAAGTATTACGGTGGGTGAACAAATTACTGTCGAGCAATTGATAGAAAAGCGAATAATTATGAGATTATCTAGGCATGATCATGTATATAGGCATCACGTCCGTGAGAAGTAGACCGACTCCTGCCTGCATCTACTACTATTACTCCACACATCGACCGACTCCTGCCTGCATCTAGAGTGTTAAGTTCATAAGAATAGACTAACGCCTTAAGCAAGATGACATGATGTAGAGGGATAAACTCATGCAATATGATATAAACCCCATCTTTTTATCCTCGATGGCAACAATACAATACGTGCCTTGCAACCCTTTTTGTCACTGGGTAAGGACACGACAAGATTGAACCCAAAGCTAAGCACTTCTCCCATGGCAAGAAAGATCAATCTAGTAGGCCAAACCAAACTGATAATTCGAAGAGACTTGCAAAGATAACTCAATCATACATAAAAGAATTCAGAGGAGATTCAAATATTTCTCATAGATAAACTTGATCATAAACCCACAATTCATCGGATCTCGACAAACACACCGCAAAAAGAGTTTACATCGAATAGATCTCCACAAGAGAGGGGGAGAACATTGTATTGAGATCCAAAAAGAGAGAAGAAGCCATCTAGCTAATAACTATGGACCCGAAGGTCTGTGGTAAACTACTCACAACTCATCGGAGGGGCTATGGTGTTGATGTAGAAGCCCTCCATGGTCGATTTCCCCTCCGGCGGAGCGCCGACGAAGGCTCCAAGATGGGATCTTGCGGATACAGAAGGTTACGGCGGTGGAAATTGTGTTTCGTTGGCTCCCTGGATGTTTTCGGGGTACGTAGGCTTATATAGGAGGAAGAAGTACATTGGTGGCCGCCCGAGGGGCCCACGAGACAGGGGGGCGCGCCCTGTAGGGGTGGGCGCACCCTACCCTCTCGTGGCTGCCTCGGATGCTTCTTGACTTTCACTCCAAGTCCTCTGGATCACGTTTGTTCCAAAAATCACGCTCCCGAAGGTTTCATTCCATTTGGACTCCGTTTGATATTCCTTTTCTTCGAAATACTGAAATAGGCAAAAAAACAGCAATATGGGCTGGGCCTCCGGTTAGTAGGTTAGTCCCAAAAATGATATAAATGTGTAAAGTAATGCCCATAAACATCCAAAAGGGGTAATATAATAGCATGGAACAATCAAAAATTATAGATACGTTGGAGACGTATCATTTTGCTCTCATGAAATTTCAGTCTGGCTCTTCATGAAGCTGAAGTGCATAGTAACATTATCAAAAACTGACTTGTATGCAAGTAGAAAATAGGAAGAAACTCTAGTATATTATTGCAAGCAATGCATTTTTTTATGATACTCTTTATGACCCATAATGAAGTTGAATGTAGCATTATCCACATTTACCTTAAGGAACTCCTTCTTTGCCATGAAAAGAACATTGCACATTGTGTGGTACTGCATGGTTTGCAGAAAATTGAGCAAATCTCTTGGAACATTTTTAGAAAAAAAATAAGAATCAGATGGCCAAGTAAATAGAAAGAAGCTCAGAGCACCTGCAAAAGACGGCTACATCCAGTGTAAAAGGTCATTGCAGACCAAGAAGATCCAAGTAACCTTTTCACTACACTCCTTGTCACTAAAGCTTGGAGTAAGCCGATGAAAGACGCGAACAAACTAACCCCTTTGCTAAGGAGAGATGACTAAGCCTCACCTCCAAGTTCCCCGCGCTTGCCCATCTCCTACAGGCTGTAGATGCAGTCGACGATGCGCTTCTGCACGCGGTGCTGAACATGTCGGCTTGGAGCTCCAGGTCGACGAGGATGTTGACGAGGTGGCCCTTGACCCACTCAAAGCATAAGAAGTCGTCCTTACACAACACATTTCAGAACCGATGCAGCTCCCGTTGCTCCCTTGTCAGTCTCGCCCTCAGCTTCCCAACCCCGCCGGCCTCCTCCTCCTCGTCCTTCCCCTCCTCCCCATCGTCATCGGCAGCCGCGGCGGGGGGGGGGGGGTGAGCTCGTCCTCCTATGCCATGACCACCCACGATGGCCAGCACGAAGGAGGTGGGATGGGGGCACCGATGGCGGGGGCAACCCTAACAGCCACTTGGGAGAGGAAAAGACGGGCGTAGGGGATGCACATCGGAGATGACCTCCTCGCCTCCACTGGTCCACCGCCTCAGCCACTCCGCTAATAGGCCGATCCGGTGGAGGAGGACCCCGGCAGTATCGCTGGTGAATCACCGGACGAGATAATTGCATCTATAGTCCTTGTGGTCGCTGGCGACGTCCAATTTGGTCCTGGAATTTGCGTATTGCTTCAATACGGTCACGGTACATGAAAATATGTGGTCAATACGGTCCCTGAGGTTGAAACAACAGTCCTGGCTCTACACGTTGCATACGTATGTCGTATTTGCGTAGGTGACACGTGGGTAACATGTGGGCTGAGAAAAAAAACGCAAGCCGCTTGAACAAAACGTGCACCGTGGAAAAATAGCGCGGGCTCTAGGATTCGAACCTGCACACCGTGGCACATACCTGCGCGAGCAAGCCACAGGAACAAGCGCATGATCTTGTATATACCGTGATGCATACTGTATTAGTACGTCCGTTCTTGGCTTTTAAGAAAATTCGTAAATTTTAGAAATATTAATGAGTTTTTTTAACGTTCGTCGATTTAAAAAATGTTCTAGATTAAAAAATAAAGGTTCGTTCTACAAAATATGTCCACGATTTTATAAAAAATATTCAAAACAATGTACGGGAATATAAAAAGTGCGAACAGAATTTGAAGAATGCGTGCAGCCAAGTTTCGAACCCGCGACCCCCAGCATAAATTTGTGCGCGCAAGCGACCACATTAAGGGCCTTGTACCGAAAACATCTTGATAAACGCTATTGAACATACAAAGGATGAAGGGGGTGCTAGGCAGGCTCACGCCGTCCACGTGTCGCTATGAATAGTGCGCATGGCGAGCGAGCCCCCCACCCACGAGCCGTCAGCCCGCATCTCTGGCAGCTCGCGCCTCTCTCCTCTGCTCCCCCGCTCCAGCCGCCTCTCCCCCGCTTCCCTCCCCTCCTCTCACAAACCCTAGCGCCGCCACACCCTGCGCAGCCGCTGCATCCCTCCCCGCTCTCCACTCGACCGGCCCCAGATCGAGCGGATCGACGCCCAGATCCGCAGCGGCACCGGCACGGGCGCGCCGTCGTCCAGCTGGTCCTCGAGGATCGATGGATGGGGGTGGAACCCTAGCCCCACACCCACCCATGGATGACGACGGCAGCGGCCTTCTCTCGATGGGGTGGGGAGCGAAGCTTCCTGATGCGGTGGCCCTCGATGCCTGCGACGGGCTGCAGCACCTAGACTTCAAAGGTACGCACACACGCCCTCCATCCTCCTCCCCTACCCTCTTCTTCTTCTTCTAGATTGGTTCGTGTGGCCATGGGTGTGCTTGATTCTCTTTGTCTCTTTTTCCTTATTTCTGTTTCCTCGGTTTCTTCAGTCAAAAGGATGAGAGATGGAGCTTGGGCCAACAAGCTCTGAGAAGAGCTGCTGTGTGCCTTCCAAACATGTCTTTCTTGTGTGTATGTTCTGCATAATTTACCAGTAGCCTGTCTTTAAAGTTCATCTTCTTAATTGTATAGAACCCTCGAAACTGTTAATTTGCTGCTCCTGTAAGCTGATTAATTGACCTTGGGTTTCTTCTACCTGGACAACTTTTCTATCGCATACACACGTGCGTTGTTGTAATAGTAGAGCTCCCTCTGATCCATATTAATTGACGCAGACTTACTACATCTTTAGTCGTTTAATGGTAGTCATGTTAGTTGAATGGAAATCAATTAATTTTATGACGTTCGTGCGCTCAGCTGTCGGCCGGCCCCGATGGAGCCTTGCAGCGGCTGGGCGTGACCATGCTCTGCCTCCGCTGGTGAGAGCTGTGAGGAGTCAGAGAGGGAGATTGAGGAGGAGGAAGATGATACACCCGGCAGCGCGACACATGCGTCTCCCAACGGCGCTTGCAACGGGAGATCCGTGGGGAGGGGGGTCGGGAGGAGGCCCCCAGCGGCGTGCTCGCACACGCATTCCACGACGACCACATCACCAGCGCCCCTGCCATCCTCCTCCAAGCCCATGGCCAGTGGCTCCCCAAGGCCAAGCTATGTCAGGCTGCAGCAGCAAGGTGAGCCCCATCACTCTGCGTTTATTTCTTCAGATCATGCAGCAGCAATGTGACTGAGGAATCGATGCTTTACATAATTGATCAGTTAACTGGTAATATATCTATAGAATAGCCAAGCAAAAAACATTGCGTTTCCTAGATGTTTCATACGATATTAAAGTTGGAACCAGGCTAATAGACAAATTGTATATCCGATTATGCTAGAAAAAGGAGAATAAAAAGTTTACTTTTATGATGGTAGGATGTCTTCCTTAGTTTTGTTTCCTATGTTCTCTCAAAAAAAATCTGGGCTACACCATCAGTATCAACACCGGTAAAAAGAATCCAATCAAAACATGATGTTTTCCCCTTGGCTATATGTTTATTTGAAGGAAACCATTCAATTCTCAGTGATCTTTCATTATGCTCCTTATTGCCATTTTTCCTAATGTGCCTATAGAAGTGATTTATCAGGTGTTTTGATATATTATCTTATAAGGGAATGCCAAAGTTTTTTTGGATTGTGAATTCTCTGGTCAGAATCGGTTGTTTTTCCCTTGTGTTCATTTATTTCTCAGATTGCAGAACTGACGAGTGTAGACTAAGTTGATGATCTATAGGTGTTGCTCCTCTCCCCTGATGTGTAGTGCAACTATAAATAGGGAGAGAATTGTGTGAGGAGAGCTCTCTTGCTACTGTTCTGAGCTCACTCTTTGACTAATCTAAATGTTGTCTCTGCTCACTGATCGATCAAGGAAGACACTGATATATCAGCAAGGACCAGCACAAAAAGAAGACCAATTAAGTTACTTGTGTTTAAGAGTACACTACTTTTGACTTTGGAGTCACACTGGTGCATGGGGCGTCGCATGGTCTATGCTGGAGGTGTTCACATATAACAAGTTCACTATTTGTTCCATTGGTCAGTTGTATAATCTGTGGGCGTATTTAAGTTGAACTATGCTCCTTTCTTGGTATTTGGAGACAAGATACTGGCAGTTTTTACGTTACAAGACTGTTTATTAGTTATTTGTAGTTTTGTAACACTCTCCATTGTCAATGGTAGTTCAGATTCTTCAGGAAGAATGGGTCTTGTATTTATATTATTCAATTGTGCAATAATAGATAGATAACAAAAGATAGATACTTAAGAAGTTTACAGATTTGAGTATGAAAGTTTCACCCCGGTGAGTGTGGTATTGAATCATAACTCTAATTGTGGTTTAGTTTATTCTAGGTTACCGGTACAGAGTATGAACACTTGCAGAGTTTAAATGGTAAAGCAGCAAAACAGTATTTTGTACTTGGTTTATACTCTGTACTTCATAGCTTTATCATACCCAGTTGCTCCCTTCGCCCTAAAATTTTTCACGGGGCCAAATAATTTGGTAGCCAAGCAATGAGCAATGTTTGCCCCTGTTTTGTATTTGCCTATGTTTTTTCACTGATATAATCACGTAAGCCACGGCGCATGTTTCTGCTATGATTTCCTTTGGTTGGATTTCGTGGATTTAGGTGTTGAAAAATTATGGGCTGTGGATGCAGTATTACCTGTACTACAATGATAGATCTAGGCTGCTTCTTTGTGGCTTTCAAACTTGAAATGTTTGTTTGGAAGTTAGTTTAGTTTTTTGTTGTGGATTCACAGCTTCTCACCTGTACCCTCCTCTTAGACCTTTATAGATTCCCAAAGAAACTAAATGAAGATATGGTGGTATGGTCTCAGTAGTACAACTTAAAGCCTTCAATGCTTTGTATTTTCTCTGAAATTTGCTCTTTATGTTAGATCTGGTGAGAAAAGGCGGCTTCGAAATAGAGGATGCGGGAGTGTTGGCCACATTTGGTTTTCGACTTGGGTGTCTAAATATTCTCACAATACTTGGCTCCCTCTCGCCCCTTACGCCATTGGCGCAACGAGTCATCTAGTATATATAAACATCATTGTCCATTCCGCTATAGCAGGCGCAGACACATTTTTTGAAAACGCATGTGCTAGCGAATTACGCTGGCAGTAGTATTTTTTCCGCATGGTTTTAAACCATAGTTTCTCTTCTCTTTTCTTCCTTTTCTGTTTATTTTAATTTGTCAAATAATGTTTTAAGTATTCAACATTTGTTAGCGCTTTCAAAACTAGTTCAGAATTTTTTTTAACGAATCACATTTTTTGGAATAGTTTGAAGTTTCAAATTTTGGTCACAGTATAAAAAACTATTAGAAGTTTTCAAAAATGTTTTCATTTGCATTTTTTTATTTTTCGGATTTTCAAATTGTTCCCGGTTATAAATTCTTGTTCTGAATTTTAAATTTTGTACAACAATACAAAAAATTCCACAGTGATATTGTGCTAAAACTGATCCAGAATTTAAAATAATGTTGGAGTTTTTGATGAATTTTTCTTCAACAAGTATTTTTTTCATGTATTTATCTTTTTTGTATCTGTCACATACAAGCACATATATTGATGAAATATTGCACTGTGATATTGTGCTACTATACAATTTTGAAAATATTGTGCGTATACATACAATTATGGAATTTTTTAGGCAGTAAAAATCCATTTGTTTACTGAATGATAACATGTGTAACCCCCTCCCCCTGCACACAATAAATAAAGAATTTTTTGAAAATGTAAATATTTTTTAAATCATGATTTTTGTTACAAATTTGTGAATATTTTTTGAATTTACAATCATTTTTTTGAAATTGCGTACATTGTTTTAGAACACGTCAACAAATGTTTATGCATAGGCGAACATTTCTTGAAATTTTGGAACAAAATTTTGTATTCGAAAACACTTTTTGTTTGCGACGGACTTTTTTTGAATTCATGAATATTGTTTTATTCATTGACCATTTTTAGAAAATTTGGAATTTTTTAAAATTCCCATACATTGTTTCAAATATATTTTTACAAAATCGTGGACATTAATTTTAGACACGAACCTTTATTTTTTTTAGCTAGAACATTTTTTTTAATCGTGAACGTGTTAAAAAAAACTCATAAACATTCTATAAATTCAAGAATTTTTTTAAAAGACAAGAACTCACTTACTAATACATTTTGCATCCCGTTATGTTCAATATCAAGTGCTTGTTCCGGTGGCTTGCTCGCGCAGGTATGTGCCACGGTTTGTGGGTTAGAATCCCAGTTTTGCCCTTTTTTCCTCTTATTTCTCGACGCACTGACATATGGGCCCTATACAGACGTCACGGCCCACGTTTTGTTCTGGTGGGTTGCTTTTTTTTCTTGGCCCACGTGTCTCCTACGCAAATACGACATACGTATGCAACGTGTAGAGTTAGGACTGTTGTTTCAACCTCAGGAACCGTATTAACCACATATTTTCATGTACTGGGGCCGTATTGAAGCAATACGCAAGTTCCAGGACCATGTTGGACGTCGCCAGCGACTACGAGGACTATAGATGCAATTATCTCATCACCGGACTGAGTAAATTTTGACGGGAGGGGAGGAGAGGTTGCGGGCGATAGTAGAAGAGAGACGAGAGGAGAAGGCGAGGACGAGGCGTGCCTATGAAGGAAAGGTCACGTGTGTGCGGAAGAAAGGGAGATGGGGCGTGGGGCACGATGTACTTTTCTGCTCCCATTTGCTTCGTTTTTTTATCTTGACACAGTAAAATCGATCGACGTGGACACCCCAGGGATCGATGTTCCGCGTAGCTAAGTGCATGGTTAATAATACAACCAACGGTCGGCTATAAGAAGTTGACATGTCATCTACACCCAACCTTTTAGCCGGCATGTACAATAGTAAGTTTTAAACATGTACTAGTTTATCAATAGTTGGGCACCTTACATCCTCACAAAGTGTCTTGGGTCTCGTGTTGCAACTGGCTACTAACAAGAGTCCGCTTCTCTTCTCTCTCCTCCTATCTCTCCTTCAACCAACCAAGATATATTACTCTATTCCTTATAGCCTGCTTATGTCACCCTATTATACTTGCTCTAATTGTGTTGGATGTCTGCAGCCAATGAGTGTACATTTTTTATGCTCCTTTTTGTTCTGAACCACTCATCATTGGACTTCCTTTGAGTGTATTGGTTACATGTTCAGTTTAGAAATTTTTTCTATGTAAGTTAAGCTTTCAGTTTTCCTAGGGCTGCCCTTTTGAAGGAGAGAAATCGGTGGCTCGATGGCGGGGCAACGAGGGAGCGCGGGATTCGGCGCTCGCTCGACTGAGAAGCCGTGGTCGCTGTAGTAATGTGCTCCGGGCGGGCTTGGGTGGGCATGTGGAGCGGTTGAAGCGGTTGGCGGTGCGACGGTGGTGGCCGCCTCCTGCTACATGCTTGCATGGTGGTGGCGGTAGGCGGACACATGGTGGCGGCGTATCTGACTCTAGATTCGTCCGATGGCGGGTTTGGGGGCGGTGTGACTACCATGGAAATTCCGGTCTTGGCAGATGATGGCGGCGCCCCTTTGGCATCGTCATTGCAGAATATGGGTTGGCAACGGCCCTGGAGCGTGTGCGTGCGGTGCATGCTGCATGTCTGCTGGACCGGTTGTGACTCTCGGCTCGTTGTTAAGCAACTTGGAGAGGCTTCTGGATTTAGATGATTTACTTAGATATATGAGGTCAGGGCACACGGCCCAATCATGGCCACCCTCTTTATCAAACTTGTAGGTGTAGGGACAACTATCGTCGGGAAGGTTTCTTCGGGTTGACCGATGTATTATTTTTTCTCGAAAAGGAGGATTATCCTCGGCCTCTGCATTAATTGTTAAATAAAAAGAATAAATGTTGTGTACATCATTTTGATAAAAAGCAATAAACTGATTTTTCTAAAAAGAAAATCCGCTCGGTTATCTACGTAAGGCCAACTCCACCGCGCGACTCCAAACGGACGTCCGTTTTGTCCGAATTTTGTCCGTTTGGGTAGGGATTTGAGGTCGTGTCCTGGGATGCGGTGGCCGTGCGCCTAGCGCGCGGCCGCATCCATTTGCCCCATCTTGTCTGCGTGTACTTAAAAAACTAAAAGCAACATTTCAAATGCCAAGCCCTAGTTCAGGCCAGCGGCCCCGGTTCATCACGCCGGCAACAGAGCCAGCGGCCTACATGTCCATCACCGGCATCAGCCAACAGCCGGCAACACAGCCAGCCTCCAAAATGAATAGTTCTCCTCGCCGGCAACACATGCCAGCGGCCGGCAACACTGCCGGCCTCCAAAAAGAATGTTTTCTCGCCGGCACACCGGCAGCGGCCCTGACGGGCGGGCGGCACCCTTGCCAGCCTAAAAAAGAACGGCCACGCCGATCGGACGACCTAGTTCAGGCCTTCGGCGTCGAGCATATCCTTCTGCCTGGCCTCGAACCAGGCCCTCGTCTTGTCGCTCATCTTCGACAAGTCCACGCTCATGATCGCAAGGGCCACCTCCTTCGCTTTGGTGGCGGCATTGGTGGCCTCGATGTCGAGTTGCCCCTGCCTGGCCTTGACGTTGTCAGCCTTGATGTCGAGCTGCCTTTGTCGGGCCGCCTCCTCCATGTCGAGCTGCCTTTGCCGGGCCGCCTCCTCCATGTCGATCTTCCTCCTCTTGGCCGCCTCCTGTTGGGGAACGTTGCACGTTGCAGAAAACAAAAATTTTCCTACTCGTTTCACCAAGATCATCTAGGAGTTCGTCTAGCAACGAGTGATTAGATGCATCTACATACCTTTGTAGATCGTGCACGGAAGCGTTCAAAAGAACGGTGATGATGTAGTCGTACTCGACGTGATCCAAATCACCGATGACCAGCGCCGAACGGACGGCACCTCCGCGTTCAACACACGTACGGAACAGCCACGTCTCCTCTTCTTGATCCAGCAAGGAAGGGAGGAGAGGTTGAGGGAGATGGCACCAGCAGCAGCACGACGGCGTGGTGTTGATGGAGCTGCAGTACTCCGGCAGAGCTTCGCTAAGCACTATGGAGGTGGAGGAGGTGTTGGGGAGGGAGAAGGAGGCAACCAAAGGCCAAGATGTTCAGGTATGAAGTCCCTCCTCTCCCCCACTATATATAGGGGTGCCAAGGGGGGGTGGCCGGCCCTAGGAGATCCAATCTCCTAGGGGGTGCGGCGGCCAAGGGGGGTTTCCCTCCCCCCCAAGGCACCTAGGAGGTGCCTTACCCTCCTAGGACTCTTGCCCCCTTAAACCCTAGGCGCATGGGCCTATGTGGGGCTGGTGCCCTTGGCCCATTAGGCCAAGGCGCACCCCCTTACAGCCCATGTGGCCCCCCGGGACAGGTGGACCCACCCGGTGGACCCCCGGGACCCTTCCGGTGGTCCCGGTACAATACCGATAACCCCGAAACTTGTCCCGATGCCCGAAACAGGACTTCCCATATATAAATCTTTACCTCCGGACCATTCCGGAACTCCTCGTGACGTCCGGGATCTCATCCGGGACTCCGAACAACATTCGGGTTACTGCATATACATATCCCTACAACCCTAGCGTAACCGAACCTTAAGTGTGTAGACCCTACGGGTTCGGGAGACAAGCAGACATGACCGAGACGACTCTCCGGTCAATAACCAACAGCGGGATCTGGATACCCATGTTGGCTCCCACATGCTCCACGATGATCTCATCGGATGAACCACGATGTCGAGGATTCTATCAACCCCGTACGCTATTCCCTTTGTCTATCGATATGTTACTTGCCCGAGATTCGATCGTCGGTATCCCAATACCTCGTTCAATCTCGTTACCGGCAAGTCACTTTACTCGTACCGTAATGCATGATCCCGTGACCAGACACTTGGTCACTCTGAGCTCATTATGATGATGCATTACCGAGTGGGCCCAGTGATACCTCTCCGTCATACGGAGTGACAAATCCCAGTCTTGATCCATGTCACCCAACAGACACTTTCGGAGATACCCGTAGTCTACCTTTATAGTCACCCAGTTACGTTGTGACGTTTGGCATACCCAAAGCACTCCTACGGTATCCGGGAGTTACACGATCTCATGGTCTAAGGAAAAGATACTTGACATTGGAAAACTCTAGCAAACGAACTATACGATCTTGTGCTATGTTTAGGATTGGGTCTTGTCCATCACATCATTCTCCTAATGATGTGATCTCGTTATCAATGACATCCAGTGTCCATAGTCAGGAAACCATGACTATCTGTTGATCAACGAGCTAGTCAACTAGAGGCTCACTAGGGACACGTTGGTGTCTGTTATTCACACATGTATTACGATTTCCGGATAACACAATTATAGCATGAATAAAGACAATTATCATGAACAAGGAAATATAATAATAATGCTTTTATTATTGCCTCTAGGGCATATTTCCAACAGTCTCCCACTTGCACTAGAGTCAATAATCTAGTTACATTGTGATGAATCGAACACCCATGGAATTCTGGTGTTGATCATGTTTTGCTCTAGGGAGAGGTTTAGTCAACGGATCTGCTACATTCAGGTCCGTATGTACTTTACAAATCTCTATGTCTCCATCTTGAACATTTTCACGAATGGAGTTGAAGCGACGCTTGATGTGCCTTGTCTTCTTGTGAAACCTGGGCTCCTTGGCAAGTGCAATAGCTCCAGTGTTGTCACAGAAGAGCTTGATCGGCCCCGACGCATTGGGTATGACTCCTAGGTCGGTGATGAACTCCTTCACCCATATTGCTTCATGTGCTGCCTCCGAGGCTGCCATGTACTCCGCTTCACATGTAGATCCCGCCACGACGCTTTGCTTGCAACTGCACCAGCTTACTGCCCCACCATTCAAAATATACACGTATCCGGTTTGTGACTTAGAGTCATCCAGATCTGTGTCGAAGCTAGCGTCGACGTAACCCTTTACGACGAGCTCTTCGTCACCTCCATAAACGAGAAACATTTCCTTAGTCCTTTTCAGGTACTTCAGGATATTCTTGACCGCTGTCCAGTGTTCCTTGCCGGGATTACTTTGGTACCTTCCTACCAAACTGACGGCAAGGTTTACATCAGGTCTGGTACACAGCATGGCATACATAATAGAACCTATGGCTGAGGCATAGGGGATGACGCTCATCTCTTCTATATCTTCTGCCGTGGTCGGACATTGAGCTGAGCTCAATTTCACACCTTGTAACACAGGCAAGAACCCTTTCTTGGATTGATCCATATTGAACTTCTTCAATATCTTATCAAGGTATGTGCTTTGTGAAAGACCTATGAGGCGTCTCGATCTATCTCTATAGATTTTGATGCCTAATATATAAGCAGCTTCTCCAAGGTCCTTCATTGAAAAACTTTTATTCAAGTAGGCCTTGATGCTGTCCAAGAGTTCTATATCATTTCCCATCAAAAGTATGTCATCTACATATAATATGAGAAATGCTACAGAGCTCCCACTCACTTTCTTGTAAACGCAGGCTTCTCCATAAGTCTGTGTAAACCCAAACGCTTTGATCATCTCATCAAAGCGAATGTTCCAACTCCGAGATGCTTGCACCAGCCCATAAATCGAGCGTTGGAGCTTGCACACTTTGTCAGCATTCTTAGGATCGACAAAACCTTCCGGCTGCATCATATACAATTCTTCCTTAAGGAAACCATTAAGGAATGCCGTTTTGACGTCCATTTGCCATATTTCGTAATCATAGAATGCGGCAATTGCTAACATGATTCGGACGGACTTCAGCTTCGCTACCGGTGAGAAAGTCTCATCGTAGTCAACCCCTTGAACTTGTCGATAACCCTTAGCGACAAGCCGAGCTTTATAGATGGTCACATTACCATCCGCGTCTGTCTTCTTCTTAAAGATCCATTTATTTTCTATGGCTCGCCGCTCAACGGGCAAGTCAGTCAAAGTCCATACTTTGTTTTCATACATGGATCCTATCTCGGATTTCATGGCTTCTAGCCATTTGTCGGAATCCGGGCCCGCCATCGCTTCTTCATAGTTCGAAGGTTCACCGTTGTCTAACAACATGATTTCCAAGACAGGGTTGCCGTACCACTCTGGTGCGGAACGTGTCCTTGTGGACCTTCGAATTTCAGTAGGAGCTTGATCAGAAGTATCTTGATCATTATCATTAACTTCCTCTCTAGTCGGTGCTGGCACCTCAGGAACATTTTCTTGAGTTGCGCCATTTTCCGGTTCAAGAGGCAATACTTCATCAAGCTCTACTTTCCTCCCACTTACTTCTTTCGAGAGAAACTCTTTCTCCAGAAAGGACCCATTCTTGGCAACAAAGATCTTGCCTTCGGATCTGAGGTAGAAGGTGTACCCAATAGTTTCTTTTGGGTATCCTATGAAGACGCATTTTTCCGATTTGGGTTCGAGCTTTTCAGGTTGAAGTTTCTTGACATAAGCATCGCATCCCCAAACTTTTAGAAACGACAGCTTAGGTTTCTTCCCAAACCACAATTCATACGGTGTCGTCTCAACGGATTTCGACGGAGCCCTATTTAAAGTGAATGCGGCAGTCTCTAAAGCATAGCCCCAAAAAGAAAGCGGTAAATCGGTAAGAGACATCATAGATCGCACCATATCTAACAGAGTGCGATTACGACGTTCGGACACACCATTACGCTGAGGTGTTCCAGGCGGCGTGAGTTGTGAAACTATTCCACATTTTCTTAAGTGTGCCCCAAACTCGTGACTCAAGTATTCTCCTCCACGATCTGATCGTAGAAACTTGATTTTCCTGTCACGTTGATTTTCAACCTCACTCTGAAATTCCTTGAACTTTTCAAAGGTTTCAGACTTGTGTTTCATTAAGTAGATATACCCATACCTACTTAAATCATCAGTGAGGGTGAGAACATAACGATAGCCACCGCGAGCCTCAACACTCATTGGACCGCACACATCGGTATGTATGATTTCCAATAAGTCGGTTGCTCGCTCCATTGTTCCTGAGAACGGAGTCTTGGTCATTTTACCCATAAGGCATGGTTCGCACGTGTCAAATGATTCATAATCAAGAGACTCTAAAAGTCCATCAGCATGGAGCTTCTTCATGCGTTTGACACCTATGTGACCAAGGCGGCAGTGCCACAAGTATGTGGGACTATCATTATCAACCTTACTTCTTTTGGTACTCACATTATGAACATGTGTAGCATCACGTTCGAGATTCATAAAGAATAAACCATTCACCATAGGAGCATGACCATAAAACATATCTCTCATAAAAATGGAACAACCATTATTCTCAGATTTAAAAGAGTAGCCATCTCGAATTAAACGAGATCCCGATACAATGTTCATGCTCAAAGCTGGCACTAAATAACAATTATTAAGGTTTAAAACTAATCCCGAAGGGAGATGCAGAGGTAGCGTGCCGACGGCGATCACATTGACCTTGGAACCATTCCCGACGCGCATCGTCACCTCGTCCTTTGCCAGTTTCCGCTTATTCTGCAGCCCCTGCTTTGAGTTACAAATGTGAGCAACTGCACCGGTATCAAATACCCAGGAGCCACTACGGGCACTAGTAAGGTACACATCAATTACATGTATATCACATATACCTTTTGTTTTGCCGGCCTTCTTATCCGCTAAGTACTTAGGGCAGTTCCGCTTCCAGTGACCGCTTCCCTTGCAATAAAAGCACTCAGTCTCGGGCTTGGGTCCATTCTTTGGCTTCTTCCCGGCAGCTTGCTTGCCGGGCGCGGCAACCTCCTTGCCGTCCTTCTTGAAGCTCTTTTTACCCTTGCCTTTCTTGAACTTAGTGGTTTTATTGATCATCAACACTTGATGTTCCTTCCTGACTTCTACCTCCGCTGATTTCAGCATAGCAAATACTTCAGGAATGGTCTTTTCCATCCCCTGCATATTGAAGTTCATCACAAAGCTCTTGTAGCTTGGTGGAAGCGACTGGAGGATTCTGTCAATGACCGCATCATCCGGGAGATTAACTCCCAGCTGAGTCAAGCGGTTATGCAACCCAGACATAGTGAGTATGTGCTCACTGACAGAACTGTTTTCCTCCATCTTACAGCTGAAGAATTTGTCGGAGACTTCATATCTCTCGACCCGGGCATGAGCTTGGAAAACCATTTTCAGCTCTTCGAACATCTCATATGCTCCATGTCTCTCAAAACGCTTTTGGAGCCCCGGCTCTAGGCTGTAAAGCATGCCGCACTGAACGAGGGAGTAGTCATCGAAACGTGCCTGCCAAGCGTTCATAACGTCTTGTTCCGCAGGGAGAACGGGTGCGTCACCAAGCGGTGCTTGTAGGACATAATCTTTCTTGGCAGCTATGAGGATGATCCTCAGGTTCCGGACCCAGTCCGTATAGTTGCTGCCATCGTCTTTCAGCTTAGTTTTCTCTAGGAACGCGTTGAAGTTGAGGACTACGTTGGCCATTTGATCTACAAGACATATTGCAAAGATTTTAGACTAAGTTCATGATAATTAAGTTCAACTAATCAAATTATTAGTGAACTCCCACTTAGATTAGACATCCCTCTAGTCATCTAAGTATTACATGATCCGAGTTAAACTAGACCGTGTCCGATCATCACGTGAGACGGACTAGTCAACATCGGTGAACATCTTCATGTTGATCGTATCTTCTATACGACTCATGCTCGACCTTTCGGTCTTCTGTGTTCCGAGGCCATGTCTGTACATGCTAGGCTCGTCAAGTCAACCTAAGTGTTTGCATGTGTAAATCTGTCTTACACCCGTTGTATGTGAACGTCTGAATAAAACACCCGATCATCACGTGGTGTTTTGAAACAGCGAACTGTCGCAACGGTGCACAGTTAGGGGGAACACTTCTTGAATTTATTGTGAGGGATCATCTTATTTACTACCGTCGTTCTAAGTAAACAAGATGCAAAACATGATAAACATCACATGCAATCAAATAATAAACGTGACATGATATGGCCAATATCACACAGCTCCTTTGATCTCCATCTTGGGGCTCCATGATCATCTTGTCACCGGCTTGACACCATGATCTCCATCATCATGATCTCCATCATCGTGTCTCCATGAAGTTGCTCGCCAACTATTACTTCTACTACTATGGCTAACGCGTTTAGCAATAAAGTAAAGTAATTACATGGCGTTTCTTGATGACACGCAGGTCATATAAAAGAATAAAGACAACTCCTATGGCTCCTGCCGGTTGTCATACTCATCGACATGCAAGTCGTGATTCCTATTACAATAGCATGAACATCTCATACATCACATATAGATCATTCATCATTCATCACAACTTTGGCCATATCATATCACAAACCACTTGCTGCAAAAACAAGTTAGACGTCCTCTAATTGTTGTTGCAAGTTTTACGTGGCTGAATTAGGGTTCTAGCAAGAACGTTTTCTTACCTACGTTAAAGCCACAACGTGATTTGTCAACTTCTATTTACCCTTCATAAGGACCCTGTTCATCGATTCCGCTCCAACTAAAGTAGGAGAGACAGACACCCGCCAGCCACCTTATGCAACTAGTGCATGTTAGTCGGTGGAACCGGTCTCACGTAAGCGTACGTGTAAGGTTGGTCCGGGCCGCTTCATCCCACAATACCGCTGAAGCAAGAAAGGACTAGTAACGGCAAGAAAGTTGACAAATCTACGCCCACAACAAATTGTGTTCTACTCGCGCAAGAAGAACTACGCATAGACCTAGCTCATGATGCCACTGTTGGGGAACGTTGCAGAAAACAAAAAATTTCCTACTCGTTTCACCAAGATCATCTAGGAGTTCATCTAGCAACGAGTGATTAGATGCATCTACATACCTTTGTAGATCGCGCACGGAAGCGTTCAAAAGAACGGTGATGATGTAGTCGTACTCGACGTGATCCAAATCACCGATGACCAGCGCCGAACGGACGGCACCTCCGCGTTCAACACACGTACGGAACAGCCACGTCTCCTCCTTCTTGATCCAGCAAGGGAGGGAGGAGAGGTTGAGGGAGATGGCACCAGCAGCAGCACGACGGCGTGGTGTTGATGGAGCTGCAGTACTCCGGCAGAGCTTCGCTAAGCACTATGGAGGTGGAGGAGGTGTTGGGGAGGGAGAAGGAGGCAACCAAAGGCCAAGGCGTTCAGGTATGAAGTCCCTCCTCTCCCCCACTATATATAGGGGTGCCAAGGGGGGGGTGGCCGGCCCTAGGAGATCCAATCTCCTAGGGGGTGCGGCGGCCAAGGGGGGGTTTCCCTCCCCCCCAAGGCACCTAGGAGGTGCCTTACCCTCCTAGGACTCTTGCCCCCTTAAACCCTAGGCGCATGGGCCTATGTGGGGCTGGTGCCCTTGGCCCATTAGGCCAAGGCGCACCCCCTTACAGCCCATGTGGCCCCCCGGGACAGGTGGACCCACCCGGTGGACCCCCGGGACCCTTCCGGTGGTCCCGGTACAATACCGATAACCCCGAAACTTGTCCCGATGCCCGAAACAGGACTTCCCATATATAAATCTTTACCTCCGGACCATTCCGGAACTCCTCGTGACGTCCGGGATCTCATCCGGGACTCCGAACAACATTCGGGTTACTGCATATACATATCCCTACAACCCTAGCGTAACCGAACCTTAAGTGTGTAGACCCTACGGGTTCGGGAGACAAGCAGACATGACCGAGACGACTCTCCGGTCAATAACCAACAGCGGGATCTGGATACCCATGTTGGCTCCCACATGCTCCACGATGATCTCATCGGATGAACCACGATGTCGAGGATTCTATCAACCCCGTACGCTATTCCCTTTGTCTATCGATATGTTACTTGCCCGAGATTCGATCGTCGGTATCCCAATACCTCGTTCAATCTCGTTACCGGCAAGTCACTTTACTCGTACCGTAATGCATGATCCCGTGACCAGACACTTGGTCACTCTGAGCTCATTATGATGATGCATTACCGAGTGGGCCCAGTGATACCTCTCCGTCATACGGAGTGACAAATCCCAGTCTTGATCCATGTCACCCAACAGACACTTTCGGAGATACCCGTAGTCTACCTTTATAGTCACCCAGTTACGTTGTGACGTTTGGCATACCCAAAGCACTCCTACGGTATCCGGGAGTTACACGATCTCATGGTCTAAGGAAAAGATACTTGACATTAGAAAACTATAGCAAACGAACTATACGATCTTGTGCTATGTTTAGGATTGGGTCTTGTCCATCACATCATTCTCCTAATGATGTGATCTCGTTATCAATGACATCCAGTGTCCATAGTCAGGAAACCATGACTATCTGTTGATCAACGAGCTAGTCAACTAGAGGCTCACTAGGGACACGTTGGTGTCTGTTATTCACACATGTATTACGATTTCCGGATAACACAATTATAGCATGAATAAAGACAACTATCATGAACAAGGAAATATAATAATAATGCTTTTATTATTGCCTCTAGGGCATATTTCCAACACCTCCTCCATCTCAAGCTTCTGCCTTTGAAGGTCTAGGTATTGCTTCATTTGCTCGTCCTTGCTTTGCCGCTTCTTCTCGTCCCTCACATCCTTTTTGGGACATCATGCCATGCAAAGTCTCATGCAAGGCCATGGATGAGGCGTCACGTATGTCGTCCACCTTGGAGTTGGTCTTGCCCCTCGGCCTCTTCAACGCCTTGCCATCCCCACCTCCGGCGAACTTGGCCGTCTTCTTGCCTCTCTTTCTTTGAAGTTCACGGTATTGATCCTTGAACTTAGGGCAATTGTTGATGATCGCCCAACAATGTGTAAGAGTGAATGGCTTGTCATTGTGCCGGGCCTTGAATGCCTCCAAAGATTGAAATGCCTACACCACATGATCAACAACAAGTGAACATGCAAACATATACACGGTCGAAGTCTCATGGCCGTAGCAAAGGAAAGGGCTAGAAAGAGGAGAGCATAACATGTCCCCAACACCGAGACCACTCACGGGCCGTGCTTCAATGCTCTCAAATGCGGCGCAATACTTGTTGCACTCTTGTTGGATGAACAACCATCTTTTTTGAATCGAGCCGATGCCACGGTTGCTTGTAATTTGGTAGGGCTCAAACATCTTCCTTTCATGGAATGTTTTGTGGACTCTCGTCCAAAAAACAATGCCCTTTTGTTGCGCGCCGGTCCTCGGATCTTGGCTAATCTCCATCCAAGCTTGGCAAATCAACTTGTCCACATCTTGTGTATATGAACCCGTGCGAATGCTCTTCCTCTTCTTTTGTGCCTCCGCTCTTTGAGTGAGCTCGTCGATGAACAATGGCGCACCATTAATATCAACGTCATTGCCTTCTTCTTCTTCTTCTTCATCACCATCGACATAGATGTCATCGTCTTCATGCCATGAGTCACCATGGTCGTAGTCAGCACGGTCGTCGGCCTCTTCATCGGGGACGTACTCGGCGCGGCCATCCTAACTTTGGGTCTCATCGGGGTCGTAGGTACGGCCATGCCCACCCTCGAAGATCATGCCCTCCATGTAGCGGTTGTAGAAGGGGTCGTCAACCTCTGGCATCGGGGTTGGCATTCCCTCAAACAAGACGCGGGGGCCCGGCATGGTGCCCGTGAACGGTGCCCGTGCCTGCTTTCTCATCTCGACGGACGGCCGCCCGCCGCTGCTGGACCCAGGCGTGACGTTGAGGTCGACGACGGCAACAGGGTGTGGTGTGGGCGGCGCGAACATGCCCACGTCCGGACCCCGAGAAACGGGTGTCGGTGTCAAAACCGGCGGATCTCGGGTAGGGGGTCCTGAACTGTGCGTCTAGGCGGATGGTAACAGGAGACAAGGGACACGATGTTTTTACCCAGGTTCGGGCCCTCTCGATGGAGGTAAAACCCTACTCCTGCTTGATTAATATTGATGATATGGGTAGTACAAGAGTTGATCTACCACGAGATCAGAGAGGCTAAACCCTAAAAGCTAGCCTATGGTATGATTGTTGTTCGTCCTACGGACTAAAACTCTCCGGTTTATATAGACACCGGAGAGGGCTAGGGTTACACAGAGTCGGTTACAATGGGAGGAGATCTTCATATCGTATCGCCAAGCTTGCCTTCCACGCCAAGGAAAGTCCCATCCGGACACGGGACAAAGTCTTCAATCTTGTATCTTCATAGTCCGGGAGTCCGGCCAAAGGTCATAGTCCGGCCATCCGGACACCCCCTAATCCAGGACTCCCTCGGTAGCCCCTGAACCTGGCTTCAATGACGACGAGTCCGGCATGCAAATTGTCTTCGGCATTGCAAGTCGGGTTCCTCCTCTGAATACTTCATAGAAGATGTTTGAACACAAGGATAGTGTCCGGCTCTGCAAAATAAGTTCCACATACCACCGTAGAGAGAATAATTTCCGCACAAATCTAATCTGCTGACGTATTCCGCGACGTGACATCACACCGCGGCCAAGCCTTTATTCGAATCATCTTACTGTTCCACCTCAGCATGTTTAGCGAGGCGGTTTCCTTGGCACGTCTTGTCAAAGCAGATATCGTGTCCCCTTATTCCGGGATTCTCATCAATACGGGCGTGGGTAACCCAACCGCGCCATTAACCACGGCGCTTGGGAGATAAGCGAGTTTTATTAGGCCGGTGGGGGCTCGTAGTTTCGGCTGCCCATATAAGGGGATAAGGTTCTACCCTTTCCATTTACGCCTTCTTCCTCCTTTGCCTATCCGTTGCTGCGCACTCAAGCTCCAACGCCCAAGCCCGCACTTCCCACCTCAACCTTCTCCAATCATGTCCGGAGCGGGAGGTAGATGGATGGCCTCCTCCGTCACGGAGGGGCAAATCAAAAAGCTGAGGAAGGCCGGATACTTGTCTGACGACATCGCACACCGGCTTCTAGATGTGGGGCAAGTCATCCCCACCCCCAGGCCCCATGAGAGGGTTGTTTTTCTTCCCCATTTCCTCCATGGACTGGGTTTTCCTCTTCACCCGTTCGTCCGGGGGCTCATGTTCTACTATGGCCTGGACTTCCACGATCTGGCCCCGAACTTCGTCCTCAACATCTCTGCGTTTATCGTCGTGTGCGAGGCCTTCCTCTGCATCCAGCCCCACTTCGGCTTATGGCTGAAGACTTTTAGTGTCAAGCCGAAAGTAGTGGGCGGCCGCCAAGCGAAGTGCGGAGGTGCCATGGTGGGCCGGATGGCCAATGTCCTATGGCTCGAGGGCTCCTTTGTGGAGACAATAAAAGGGTGGCAATCGGGGTGGTTCTACATCACCGAGCTGCGTGACCCTAAATGGGCGGCGGCCCCCGAATTCCGATCTGGCTTTCCCACACGACTCACCTCCTGGAAAGAGACGGGCCTAACATGGGGAGATTCGGAAGAGCTGACCGGACTCCAAACCTGCGTCCAAAAGCTGGTGAACAAGAATCTCAAGCTCGTCAACGTAGTCCAGGTCATGCTTATCCGCCCAATCCTCCCATGCCAACAACGGACTTTCAAATTGTGGGAGTTTGATCCCGCACAACACCAAACCTTGAGCGGGCTCTTCGACACCACGTACGAAGATGCCTGGAAGGTGCTGTTTAAGGGCGCCGAGGCCCCCGCATCCGCTACCGAAGATCGCGGATTCAGCTCGCGGCGTCGGGCCAACGAGGTAAGCTATTCTACCCTTTACGGGACTCTTGTCTTTCATAGTCTGACTCTATGCGGGATCTAAACTCCCTTACCTTTGACAGGACTGGCTGAAGAAGTCCGGGCAGGTTATCTTTCAGGCTCCCTTACCAGAAGACCCAGCGGACACCTGATTGATAGGGCTGCTGGTTCGGGCACCTCACGTGGTGCCGGAGAAGAAGGCCAAGAAGAAGGCCACGGGGACTCGAAAGAGTTCCCGGCGCCTGGTGGTGTCGGATTCATCACCCGACAACCCCGAAGCAACCTCCGCCTCTGAAGACGAGCAGGAGGAAGAAGAGGAAGCCTCTCCCCCTCCAACGGGGGGAGGAAAGAAAAGGAAGGCCGCCCCAACTGGGGAGGCCGGAGGGTCCAAGAAGGGGAAGACCCTTCTGCCGGACTACGCCTCCGATGCTGAAGACGACGGGGAGGAATGGCCATCCAGGGTCAAGCCCCTGGCAAAATCGTAAGTGTCTGGATACCCGAATGACTTATGGCGCTCCTCTATTATTCGGTAGCTTCTGACGCCGAATTTAATTATGCAGTCCGCCCAAAGCTCAACTCGGCGATTCGTCGAGCGGCTCCCTGAATTCGTCGGATGTGAACAGCGCTTCACTTCCGACGGCCTCCTCCCCTCTCCCTGCGGATGACACCGAGGTGGAGTCCCAAAAGGGACCGAACCAGGAGGAGGTGGTCCTGGAGGCGCCTCAAGGCAACCTCCCGGACTCCAGGCCCAAAGGGGGTAAAGCCCCAGAGGGATCTAAGTCCGGCCCTGGGCCGGACACTGCTCCGGAACCATCAACGGTTCCCGAGACCGGTAGGCAGTGCCTTCACAAGAAGGGCACGCCTACTACGCCGGCGGCCTCCGTCCAACCGGAGGTGCCGGACGATTTGCTGGAGGCGCTTAACGGCGCCTCCATCGACAAGGAGCACCGCACTGTTATGAGTGCGGTGATTCAAAAGGTTCAGTCCGCCAAGAGCGGGCTGACAGAAGCCTGTACAAGTTTGTTAACAGGCTTTGAGGTATGTGTTCAAAACATATGAAAATGTTACCGCATAGACACTAGCCCCTGATGCTCAGTTCGGCATTCAGAAAGAACAGCCGAGCCGAGGATCTAAAAAGATATACGCAGGAGTCTAACAAAAATATGTCAATATGGGAATGTAGGCTGCGCTGCTGACCTCTGCCGCACTGACTGCGGAGGTCAATGCATTGAAGGAGAGCCTCGAGCGGTCCGAGAACGAGCTCGGCCGTGCCAAGAAGCAGCTCGAGGACAAGGAGGGTATGTCAGACCGCATGTAAATGTATATAGAAATACTTGGTTGCAAATAATGACAGGACCAACGTAAATGTTGCAGGGGCCACGGCCGAGGTGGCGACCCTGAAGGAAGCGGTGTCCAAGGCCGAAAACAGTGCGGCCTTTGAGCGCACCGAGCGAGAGAACCAGGAGGCGCGGGTGGCGGAGGTGCGGCAAGAGCTCCAGGCTCTCGTGGAAAAAGACGAGAGTTTGGAGCGTGACTCGAAGACTCGAGAGTCCAAGCTCGCGTTGGCTCTTGAGAGTGCCAAGACCGCTAAGGCCGAAGCCCAGAAGGCCCTCCAGGAGATCGAGGCGATGAAGAAGATAGCGGCGGGTAAGGCATTCTTTATGCAAAGCAAGAATATAAAATTAAATTATCTGTTACTTACCTGAATCCGGAGCTCTCCAGGAGCATTCGCTGATCTGCCCCGTAGTGTGTCTGATGCTGCCGCGTTCTACCGAGCCGAGGAGGGGAGCTCAACAGAAAAGGTGTTATGGTCTCAGTATGCTGAGGCCGAACATCTGGTGCCCCTGAGCGACCAGCTGAAGCAGATGGTCGAGCTCCACAAGATGGCCGAACAGGCCATGAAGGGCCTCATAGTTCGGCTGTGTCCTAGAGAAGCCATGCCTGGGAGCTACTTCGGTCTAGTGCGGCGGCTGGTGGACGCGTGTCCGTGGATTGAGGTCATCAAGCGCTCCGTCTGTATTGAAGGTGCCCGTCGGGCCCTTGCCCGTGCTAAAGTGCACTGGGGCAAGCTAGACGCGGAGAAGCTTTTGATGGACGCGCCACCGCCGGGCAAGGAGTATCGCACACCCGAAATGTATTATAAGGGCGTTCTGAAGGGTGCCCGCCTTATAGCGGGTGAATGCTCCAAAGATGTAATTTTTGAGTAGACTCGCATTTGTTATCCTGTACGCTGAAAACTTTGTTCATGTGTGTTAAGCAACACTTGTTAATTTAAAATATTACCTTCTGTGCGGCCGTATCAAATCTGAGAGATGCAAGTCGTCGGCTTCTACCCCCATGCCACGAGTGATGGGGTGTTCGGGATAAACCTGAGCGCTCTTGTTCCCATTCTTGGGTCCATCTAGGGAGGCGCTCAGCACAACGAACCAGGCCATCACACTTATAATGCTTTATCACTCTCACTTAGCCATAAAATTCTATAATTTTAAATTTCAGCGAAGCCCCTAGTATTCGGAAGACCGAGTTTGGGGCGCTATCCAGGCCTAGGCCAGATAAATCCGGCTCCTCGCTCTAAGCGGCATAAGTCTTTAAGGACTCGAAAAACCTCGCGAACAGCGACCGGTCTCTCGCACTATCATGACGGTCAGTTTTAGCTTTCTCTACTGAGGTGTTAACCCAGCTCAACTGGGGCACAATCGCAGTAGTTCTCCCAGCGCTACCTTAGCCAACATTGCGGAACGTAAGGTACCAAAACATGGGAGCCAGGCAAACCCAACTATTGACCCAAGACATGATTCGGAGCCGATGCATATAGTGCTATAAGTTCGGGGTGCCGCACTCAGGAGAGTGTTCGGTCTTCTCACACCATGTTATGGGGTGCTTAAGCCCCTGGTGTATTGGCCGTACCAAAGTATACGGTTGTGTAATGTCATGACTGAACATATGTGTATAAAAATAGATGAATACAATAAAAGATAAGAGCTATGTCTTGTTTTATTAAAAAGGGCTGCTATGGAAGCAGAACGATACAAATAGTGCGATAAGCAAGAGATGGAATTATTTGACATGTCCCCCTCCAGGGGCAAGCTGCGAGACTTTAAGTAAAAACAGGTATTTAACTCATTATAGAGGCCACCTGGACATTCGACGCGGCTTGTTCTCGCCCTGGCTGTTGCATCGTGTGTTCGGCGGGTGTATTGCCAGACAGGCCTTCCGAATAGTTGGGTCCTGAAAGTATAAAAAAGAAACGGCAGAATAGGGAGCCCCTAAGTGCGTTTGAGCCGCATTCTGGGCGTGCCGTAGTTGTGCTCTTCCCCTTATGTCCATGGTATTTTCAAAGCGTAATTATGTACGCGTGGTACCGATATCACTATCTGGCGAGGGCTGGGGTTGGGGCCGCACTGCTATGCTCGCTCGGAATGTGCCAGCCGGCTTTGTTGTAGATTGCTTCGGGCGCGCTTGACGTTGTCCGGACGCTTAACACCCGGATTGGAGAGTTGCCTTGAGAGGCTGCTCTGTACTTCCGTCGCCAGGGCCGCCGTGTGCTCCTCCGTTCGGATAGAGCGTTCGGTGTTTCCACTTACCGTGATTACTTCGCGAGGGCCTGGCATCTTGAGCTTGAGATATGCATAGTGCGGCACCGCATTGAATTTTGCAAATGCGGTTCGTCCAAGCAGGGCGTGATAGCCACTGTGGAATGGGACTATGTCGAAGATTAACTCTTCGGTTCGGAAATTATCCGGGGATCCGAAGACCACTTCGAGTCTAACCGAGCCTGTACAACTGGCTTCTACACCTGGTATGACGCCTTTAAAGGTTGTCTTTGTGGGTTTAATCCTTGAGGGATCTATACCCATTTTTCGCACTGTATCCTGATAAAGCAGGTTCAGGCTGCTACCGCCGTCCATGAGGACTCTAGTGAGGTGAAATCCATCAATGATTGGGTCTAGGACCAATGCGGCAAATCCGCCGTGACGGATGCTAGTGGGGTGGTCCCTTCGATCAAAAGTGATCGGGCAGGAGGACCATGGGTTGAACTTTGGGGCGACAGGCTCCAACGCGTAGACGTCCTTGAGAGCAGGCTTCCGCTCCCTTTTGGGGATGTGGGTTGCGTTATCATGTTCACCGTCCGCACTTGCAAGGGGAATCCCATCTGTCCTCTGTTGTTCGGTGGTCGCGGATCCTCCTCGTCATTGCTACGCAGCCCCTTGTCTCTGGTTTCGGCACTTAACTTGCCTGCCTGCTTGAACACCCAACAATCCCTGTTGGTGTGGTTGGCTGGTTGTTCGGGGGTGCCGTGTATCTGGCATGAGCGATCGAGTATCTAGTCTAAGCTGGATGGGCCCAGAGGGTTTCTTTTGAATGGCTTCTTCCGCTGACCGGGTTTAGAGCCTCTGAATCCGGCATTGACTGCCGTATGCTCAGTATTGCCGCCGTTAATGCGGCGCTTGTGCTTGTTGTGACGTGACCTGCCATTGTTGTCCTTGGTATCCGTATTGCCAGGGCTCTTGGTTATGTTATTGCTATGAGCTAGCCAGCTGTCTTCGCCCGCGCAAAAGCGGGTCATGAGTGTCGTGAGGGCTGCCATAGATTTCGGCTTTTCCTGTCCTAGGTGCCGGGCAAGCCATTCATCTCGGATGTTGTGCCTAAAGGCTGCAAGGGCCTCGGCGTCCGGACAGTCGACTATTTGATTTTTCTTGGTTAGGAACCGTGTCCAAAATTGTCTGGCCGATTCCTCTGGTTGCTGGATTATGTGGCTTAGGTCATCGGCGTCTGGTGGTCGCACATAAGTGCCCTGGAAGTTGTCAAGGAATGCGGATTCCAGGTCCTCCCAGCAACTAATTGACTCTGCTAGCATGCTGTTAAGCCAATGTCGAGCTGGTCCTTTAAGCTTGGGAGGGAGGTATTTGATGGCGTGTAGATCATCACCACGGGCCATGTGGATATGAAGGAGATAATCCTCGATCCATACCGCGGGATCAGTTGTGCCATCGTATGATTCGATGTTTATGGGTTTAAAACCCTCGGGGATTTGATGATCCATTACTTCGTCTGTGAAGCATAGTGGGTGTGCGGCGCCCCTGTACTGGGCTATATCGCGACGTAGCTCGGATGAGCTTTGTCTGTTGTATTCGGCCTGGCCGTATTTATCATATCCGGCGTGACGGTTATCGTCACGTGATGTGGGGCGCCCACGCGATCCGTAGATCGATCTTGTTTGCCTTGCCTTATCCTCCAATATGTCTCATAGGTCTATTGCGTTTCCCCGTGCTCTGGTATTCTTAGAGCGGCGCCGGGGTGCGGCTTGGATTGAGGGCCGAAGGGCCTCTCTGTCGCGGCCACGGGGTGGCCGATCGGGCGCATCGTACACTGGTGATGTAGGTTTAGTTGCTTCCTCCTCTAGTTGGGGTAGCAGCCTGTGTTGGGGAACATAGTAATTTCAAAAAAATTCCTACGTACACGCAAGATCATGGTGATGACATAGCAACGAGAGGGGAGACTGTTGTCCATGTACCCTCGTAGACCATAAGTGGAAGCGTTATGACAACGCGGTTGATGTACTCGTACGTCTTTACGATCCGACCGATCCAAGCACCGAACGTACGGCACCTCCGAGTTCAGCACACGTTCAGCTCGATGACGATCCTCGGGCTCCGATCCAGTAAAGCTTCAGGGATGAGTTCCGTCAGCACGACGGCATGGTGACGATGATGATGTTCTACCGGCGCAGGGCTTCGCCTAAACTCCGCGACGATATGACCGAGGTGGAATATGGTGGAGGGGGGCACCGCACACGGCTAAGGAACGATCCGTAGATCAACTTGTGTGTTCTGGGGTGCCCCCCTGCCCCCGTATATAAAGGAGCAAGGGGGGAGGCCGGCCGGCCCTTGTGGGCGCGCCAAGGAGGAGGAGTCCTCCTCCTAGTAGGAGTAGTACTCCCCCTTTCCTACTCCTACTAGGAGGGGAAAGGAAGGGGGAGAGGGGGAAGGAAAGAGGGGGGGCGCCGCCCCCCCTCCTAGTCCAATTCGGACCAGAGGGAGAGGGGGCACGCGTCCCACCCTGGCCGCCCCTCTCTCTTTCCACCAAGGCCCATGTGGCCCATTATCTCTCCCCGGGGGGTTCCGGTAACCCTCCGGCACTCCGGTTTTTTCCAAAAACATCCGGAACACTTCCGGTGTCCGAATATAGTCATCCAATATATCAATCTTTATGTTTCGACTATTTCGAGACTCCTCGTCATGTCCGTGATCACATCCGGGACTCCGAACAAACTTCGGTACATCAGAACTTATACACTCATAATAAAACTGTCATCGTAACGTTAAGCGTGCGGACCCTACGGGTTCGAGAACTATGTAGACATGACCTAGAACTATTCTCGGTCAATAACCAATAGCGGAACCTGGATGCCCATATTGGTTCCTACATATTCACGAAGATCTTTATCGGTCAAATCACATAACAACATACGTTGTTCCCTTTGTCATCGGTATGTTACTTGCCTGAGATTCGATCGTCGGTATCTAATACCTAGTTCAATCTCGTTACCAGCAAGTCTCTTTACTCGTTACGTAATGCATCATTCCGTAACTAACTCATTTAGCTACATTGCTTGCAAGGCTTATAGTGATGTGCATTACCGAGAGGGCCCAGAGATACCTCTCCGACAATCGGAGTGACAAAACCTAATCTCGAAATACGCCAACCCAACATGTACCTTCGGAGACACCTGTAGTACTCCTTTATAATCACCCAGTTACGTTGTGACGTTTGGTAGTACCCAAAGTGTTCCTCCGGTAAACGGGAGTTGCATAATCTCATAGTTACAGGAACATGTATATGTCATGAAGAAAGCAATAACAATATACTAAATGATCAAGTGCTAGGCTAACGGAATGGGTCATGTCAATCACATCATTCTCCTAATGATGTGATCTCGTTAATCAAATGACAACACATGTCTATGGTTAGGAAACATAACCATCTTTGATTAATGAGCTAGTCAAGTAGAGGCATACTAGTGACTATATGTTTGTCTATGTATTCACACATGTATCATGTTTCCGGTTAATACAATTCTAGCACGAATAATAAACATTTATCATGGTATGAGGAAATAAATAATAACTTTATTATTGCCTCTAGGGCATATTTCCTTCAGTCTCCCACTTGCACTAGAGTCAATAATCTAGATTACATAGTAATGATTCTAACACCCATGGAGTCTTGGTGCTGATCATGTTTTGCTCGTGAGAGAGGCTTAGTCAACGGGTCTGCAAAATTCAGATCCGTATGTATCTTGCAAATCTCTATGTCTCCCACTTGGACTTGGTCCCGGATGGAATTGAAGCGTCTCTTGATGTGCTTGGTCCTCTTGTGAAATCTGGATTCCTTTGCCAAGGCAATTGCACTAGTATTGTCACAGAAGATCTTCATTGGTCCCGATGCACTAGGTATGACACCTAGATCGGTAATGAACTCCTTCATCCAGACTCCTTCATTTACTGCTTCTGAAGCAGCTATGTACTCCGCTTCACATGTAGATCCCGCCACGACGCTTTGTTTAGAACTGCACCAACTTACAGCTCCACCATTTAATAAAAATACGTATCCGGTTTGCTATTTAGAATCGTCCAAATCAGTGTCAAAGCTTGCATCGACGTAACCATTTACGACTAGCTCTTTGTCACCTCCATATACGAGAAACATATCCTTAGTCCTTTTCAGGTATTTCAGGATGTTCTTGACCGCTGTCCAGTGATCCACTCCTGGATTACTTTGGTACCTTCCTGCCAAGCTTATTGCTAAGCATACATCAGGTCTGGTACACAGCATTGCATACATGATAGAGCCTATGGCTGAAGCATAGGGAACATCTTTCATTTTTTCTCTATCTTCTGCAGTGGTTGGGCATTGAGTCTGACTCAACTTCATTCCTTGTAACACGGGCAAGAACCCTTTCTTTGCCTGATCCATTTTGAACTTTTTCAAAATTTTATCAAGGTATGTGCTTTGTGAAAGTCCTATTAAGCGTCTTGATCTATCTCTATAAATCTTGATACCCAATATGTAAGCAGCTTCACCGAGGTCTTTCATTGAAAAACTTTTATTCAAGTATCCTTTTATGCTATCCAGAAATTCTATATCATTTCCAATTAATAATATGTCATCTACATATAATATTAGAAATGCTACAGAGCTCCCACTCACTTTCTTGTAAATACAGGCTTCTCCAAAAGTCTGTATAAAACCATATGCTTTGATCACACTATAAAAGCGTTTATTCCAACTCCGAGATGCTTGCACCAGTCCATAAATGGATCGCTGGAGTTTGCATACTTTGTTAGCACCTTTTGGATCAACAAAACCTTCTGGCTGCATCATATACAACTCTTCTTCCAGAAATCCATTCAAGAATGCAAATTTGACATCCATTTGCCAAATTTCATAATCATGAAATGCAGCAATAGCTAACATGATCCGGACAGACTTAAGCATCGCTTCAGGTGAGAAAGTCTCATCGTAGTCAACCCCTTGAACTTGTCGAAAACCTTTCGCAACAAGTCGAGCTTTATAGACAGTTATATTACCATCAGCGTCAGTCTTCTTCTTAAAGATCCATTTATTCTCAATGGCTTGCCGATCATCGGGCAAGTCAACCAAAGTCCATACTTTGTTTTCATACATGGATCCCATCTCAGATTTCATGGCTTCTAGCCATTTTGCGGAATCTGGGCTCATCATCGCTTCCTCATAGTTCGTAGGTTCGTCATGGTCAAGTAACATGACTTCTAGAATAGGATCACCGTACCACTTTGGTGTGGATATTACTCTGGTAGACCTTCGAAGTTCAGTAGAAACTTGATCTGAAGTTTCATGATCAATATCATTAGCTTCCTCACTAATTGGTGTAGGTGTCACAGAAACCAGTTTCTGTGATGAACTACTTTCCAATAAGGGAGCAGGTATAGTTACATCATCAAGTTCTACTTTCCTCCCACTCACTTCTTTCGAGAGAAAATTCTTCTCTAGAAATGATCCATTCTTAGCAACGAATGTCTTGACTTCGGATCTGTGATAGAAGGTATATTGTCGGTGTCAAAACCGGTGGATCTCGGGTAGGGGGTCCTGAACTGTGTGTCTAGGCGGATGGTAACAGGAGACAAGGGACACGATGTTTTACCCAGGTTCGGGCCCTCTTGATGGAGGTAAAACCCTACGTCCTGCTTGATTAATATTGATGATGTGTGTTACAAGAGTGGATCTACCACGAGATCAAGGAGGCTAAACCCTAGAAGCTAGCCTATGGTATGATTGTTGTTCGTCCTATGGACTACAGCCATCCGGTTTATATAGACACCGGAGAGGGCTAGGGTTACACAAAGTCGGTTACAAAGGTAGGAGATCTACATATCCGTATCGCCAAGCTTGCCTTCCACGCCAAGGAAAATCCCATCCGGACACGGGATGAAGTCTTCAATCTTGTATCTTCATAGTCTTGGAGTCCGGCCGATGATGATAGTTCGGCTATCCGGACACCCGCTAGTCCGGAACTCCCTCAGTAGCCCCTGAACCAGGCTTCAATGACGACGAGTCTGGCGCGCATATTGTCTTCGGCATTGCAAGGCGGGTTCTTCCTCCGAATAATTTATAGAAGATTGTGAACACCAGGATAGTGTCCGGCTCTGCAAAAATAAATTCCACATACCACCGTAGAGAGAATAATATTACACAAGATCAATCTGCTGAAGTATTCTGTGGCGTGACGTCATACCACTTCCAAGCCTTTACTCGAATTGTTTTTATTGTTCCACCTCAGCGCGTTTAGCGAGGCGGTTTCCTTGGCACGTCTTGTCGAAGCAGAGATCGTGTTCCCCTTATTCCGGGATTCCCATCAATATGGACGTGGGTAACCCAACCGCGCCATTGATTGTGATGCTTGGGAGATAAGCGAGTTTTACCGGCCGGTGGGGACGCGTGTTTCTATCCGCCCATATAAGGGGATAAAGATCCAACCCTTTTACCTGCGCCTTCTTCCTCCTTGGCTTATCCATCTCTGCAAACTCGAGCTCCAGTGCCCAAGTCCGCACTTCTCACCTCAACCTTCTCCAACTATGTCTGGAGCAGGAGGCAAGTGGATGGCCTCCTCCGTCACGGAGGGGCAGATCCAGAAGCTGCGCGACGCCGGATACTTGTCCAGCGACATCGCGCACCGGCTGCCCGACGAGGGAGAGCTCAACCCCACCCCCAGGCCCCATGAGAGGGTAGTGTTTCTTCCCCATTTCCTCCGCGGACTGGGGTTCCCACTTCATCCCTTCGTCCGGGGGCTCATGTTCTACTACGTCCTGGATTTCCATGATCTGGCCCCGAATTTCGTTCTCAACATCTCGGCGTTTATCGTCGTGTGCGAGGCCTTCCTCTGCATCCATCCCCACTTCGGCTTGTGGCTCAAGACCTTCAGTGTCAAGCCAAAGGTTGTGAAGGGTAGCCAAGCGGAGTGCGGAGGCGCCATGGTGGGCAGAATGTCCCACGTTACGTGGCTGGAAGGCACTTTCGTGGAAACCATCAAGGGGTGGCAATCGGGGTGGTTCTACATCACCGAGCCGCGTGACGCCGATTGGGCAGCGGCCCCCAAATTTAGATCCGGCATCCCTACACGGCTCACCTCCTGGAAAGAGAGTGGTCTGATCTGGGGGAATTCGGAGGAGCTGATCGGACTCCAAGCCTGTATCCAGAAGCTGGTGGACAAGAAGCTCAAACTTGTCAACGTAGTCCAGGTCATGCTCATCCGCTGGATTCTCCCGTGCCAACGACGGGGTTTCAACATGTGGGAGTTCGATCCGGCGCAGCACCAGACCCTGAGCGGGCTCTTCGACACTACGTACGAAGATGTCTGGAAGGTGCTGTTCAAGGGCGCCGAAGCTCCCGCATCCGCTACCGAAGATCGCGGATTCCGCTCGCAGCGTCCGGCTGATGAGGTAAGTGATTTTGCCACTTGTTTTCCATAGTTTCACTCTATGCGGGATCTAAAACTCCCTTTACCTTTGACAGGACTAGCTAGCGAAGGCCGAATGGACTATCTGTCCGGCCCCATTGCTAGAGGACCCAGCGAACGCCCGCCTAACGGGGCTGCTGGCTCCGGCACCTCACGTGGTGCCGGAGAAGAAGGCCAAGAAGAAGGCCACGGGGACTTGGAAGAGTTCCCGTTTTCAGGTGCTATCGGATGATGAATCCGAGGCCGACTCCTCCCACCAAGGCGAGGAGGAGAAGAAAGCCTCTCCCCCAGCGGGGGGAGGGAAGAAAAGGAAGGCCTCCCCAACAAGGGAGGCCGAAGGGTCCAAGAAGGGAAAAACTCTTCCCCCGGACCGCTCCGCCAACGCCAGTGACGACGACGAGGACTGGCCTCCAAGGGCCAAGCCCCTGGCGAGATCGTAAGTATCTGGACTCCCGAATAACTTCAAGGTTTTTTCTTTTTGCCACATAATGTCTTTCTAATGCCACATACAACCCTGCAGTCCGCCCAAGGATGATCTTCCCGTTTCGTCGAGCGGGTCCTTGGGTGCGTCGGATATGGATTCCCTTCCGACTGCCTCCACCCCCCGTGCCGCGGATGACGCCGAGGTGGGGTCCCAGGAAGGGACCTACCAGGAGGAGGAGGCCCCGGAGGTGTCACAGGACAACCTCCCGGACTTTGCACCAGACTCAGCCCCGGAGGCCACAGTGGCTCCGGAGTCCGGCGGGCGACCCCTTCGTAAGAAGGGCAAGACCGCGATGCCGGCTGCCTCCGTCCAACCGGAGGTGCCGGATAATTTGCTGGAGGCACTCAACGGCGCCTCCATCGAAGAGGAACACCACACTGTTATGAGTGCGGTGATTCAGAAGGTTCAGCTTGCCAAGAGCGGGCTGACCGAAGCCTGCAACAGCCTTCTAACAGGCTTTGAGGTAAGAATTTCAACATATGTAAAATGGTACCGCATAGACAGTAGCCCCTGATGCTCGGTTCGGTGTTCGGAAAGAAAAGCCGGACTGAGGATCTTTAGAAAGATAAACGCAGGAGTCATGAAAATATGTCAATATGGGATTGCAGGCTGTGCTGCTGACCTCCGCCACAATGACTGCGGAGGTCAATACTTTGAAGGAAAACCTCGAGCAGTCCGAGAACGAGCTCGGCCATGCCAAGAAGCAGCTCGAGGAAAAAGAAGGTGAGTAATACCTTATGAAAATTGTACCTTATATAAAAGGATTTGGTTGCAAGAAAAATGACAAGGATAACTTGGGTATTGCAGGGGCCACTAACGAGGTGGCGACCCTGAAGGAGGCGGTGGCCGTGGCCGAACGCAATGCGGCCGCGGAGCGCACCGAGCGAGAGAGGCAGGAGGCGTGGGTGGCGGAGGTACATCAAGAGCTCCAGGATCTCATGAAAAAACATGAGAGCTTGGAGCGTGACTCAAAGACTCGAGAGTCTGAGCTTGCAACGGCTCTTGAGAGTGCCAAAGCCGCTAAGGCCGAAGCCTACAAGGCCCTCCAGGAGATTGAGGCGGTGAAGAAAATAGCAGCGGGTAAGGCATTTTTCATGCAAAGTAAGCATGTGAGTGTTAATTACCTGTTGCTTACCCGAATTCGGAGCTCTCCAGGAGCGTTCGCAGATCTTCCTCGCAGCGTGTCCGATGCTGCCGCATTTTACCGGGCCGAGGAGGGGAGCTCGACGGAGAAGGTCTTCTGGTCTCAGTATGATGAGGCCGGACATTCGGTGCCCCTTAGCGACTAGCTGAAGCAGCTGGTCAAGCTCCAGAAGGCGGCCGAACAGGCCATGAAGGGCCTCATAGTTCGACTGTTGCCTAAGGAGGCCATGCCTGGGAGCTACTTCGGCCTAGTGCGGCGGCTGGTGGATGCGTGCCCGTGGGTTGAAGTCATCAAGCATTCCGCTTGTATTGAAGGTGCCCGCCGGGCCCTTGCCCGCGCAAAGGTGCACTGGGGCAAGATGGATGCCCAGAAGCTCGTGACGGACCCGCCACCAGAGGGCAAGGAGCATCGCACGCCCGAGATGTATTATAAGAGTGTGCTGAAGGGCGCCCGCACTATTATGGGTGAGTGCTCCAAAGACGTAATATTTGAGTACACTCGCAGTTTGTTATCATGTGCGCTGAAAACTTGGTTCATATGCGCTAAGCAATGCTTGTTAATTTAAAATATTACCTTCTGTGCGGCTGTTTATCAAATCTGAGAGATGGCAAGTCGTCAGCTTCAGCCCCCATGCAACGAGTGCTGGGGTGTTCGGGATAAACTCGAGCGCTCTTGTTCCCATTTTTGGGTCCATCTAGGGAGGCGCTCGACATAGCGAACAAGGCAACCGGACTTATAATGCTTGAACACTCTCACTTAGCCATAGAATTCTATAATGTTAAATTTCCGCGAAGCCCCTAGTCTTCGGAAGGCCGAATTTGGGGCGCTATCCACGCCTTGGCCGGACAGTATCCGGCTCCTCGTTCTAAGCGGCATAAGTCTTTAAGGACTCGCAAAAAACCTCTCGAACAGCGACCGGCTCTCGCCTCATCATAACGGTCAGTTTTAGCTTTCTCCACTGAGGCGTTAACCCAGCTCAACTGGGGCGCAATCGCAGTGGTTCTCCCAGTGCTACCTTAGCCGATATAACGGAACATAAGGTACCAAAACATGGGAGCCGGGAAAACCCAACTATTGACCCAAGACATGATTCGGAGCCGATGCATATAGTGCTATAACTTCGAGGTGCCGCACTTGTGAAAGTGTTCGGACTCATCACACCATGATGCGGGGAACATAAGCCCCTGGTGTGTATTAGCCGTACCAAAGTGTACGGATGCAATATGCCGTGAATGAACATATGTATGAAAAGGAAATGCAATTATAAGAAAAATGTAAGTTGGGAAAGAACGGGCTGCTGATTGCATGCCTCGTCCACCTCATATTCACGTATATATAGTGTACAGGATTACAATCAGGTTACAATAAACAGTTTCCATGTACAGTAGATACCATGCCATCTATATGAGGCTTGGCGTGAAAGCCAAGATGAGCAGCACCGGATGTGCCTGATGCGGAAGAATCTGAACGGCCAGATACGGCCATCCGGTCATGCTCTAACACGCCCCCGCAGTCTGAACCCGGGAGAGCAGCGACGTGAAGACTGGTCCGGAAGTCATGAAATAATGCCGTCGGTAGTCCTTTGGTGAAGATGTCCGCAAATTGAGAGGACGAGGGGACATGAAGAACACGGACGGCACTCAGAGCAACCTTCTCGCGAACAAAGTGAATGTCCAGCTCGATATGCTTCGTGCGACGATGTTGAACCGGGTTGGCAGAAAGATAAACTGCACTGACGTTATCGCAATAGACAATGGTAGCACTATTAATAGGTCAATGAAGTTCATGGAGTAATTGGCGGACCCAACAAGATTCAGCCACTGCCGTTGCAACAGCTCTATACTCTGCCTCGGCGCTGGAGCGTGACACCGTTGTTTGCCGTCGCGAGGACCAAGAGATAAGGTTATCACCGAGGAACATGCAAAAACCCGACGTTGAACGTCTGGTGTCCGGGCATCCGGCCCAATCGGCATCAGAGTAGGCAGTGAGAGAATGGGAGGAAGAAGAGTGTAGGAGAATACCATGATGGAGAGTACCTTTGAGGTACCGAAGTATACGTTTAATTAGATGGAAGTGAGGCTCTTTAGGATCATGCATATGAAGGCAAACTTGTTGAACAGCATAGGCTATTTCGGGACGAGTGAGAGTGGCGTACTGAAGAGCTCCGGCGAGACTCCGGTAGAGAGAGGGATCGGTGACAGGAGTGCCAACCGAACCGGATAATTTGGCCTTGGTATCGATAGGAGTTTGGACAGGATGACAGTCGCGCATACCTGCACGAGAGAGAATGTCGAGAATATATTGGCGTTGAGATAGGTGAAGACCAGAGGTAGTGCGAGTTACAGAAATACCGAGGAAGTGGTGAAGGGTGCCGAGATCCTTCATGGCAAATTCGGTGCTAAGGGACAAGATGATAGACCGTAGAAGTGTGTGAGTAGAAGTGGTGAGAATGATGTCGTTGACATAAAGAAGAAGATAGGCTAAGTTATTGTTACGATTAAGGATAAATAGAGAGGCATCAGACTTGGACTCGATAAATCCTATTGTGCGAGCAAAGGTTGCGAAACACTGAAACCATGCACGGGGTGCCTGTTTAAGGCCATAGAGGGATTTGAGAAGACGACATACATGAGTGGGATGTTGAGGATCCATGAAACCGGATGGTTGTTGGCTATAGACTACTTCATCAAGATGACCATGAAGGAAGGCGTTTTTAACGTCTAGTTGATGGATCGGCCAGGAGTGGGATGTAGCTAAAGAAAGAACAATACGAATGGTCACAGGTTTGACGACAGGGCTAAAAGTCTCGTCAAAATCGACACCATGTTGCTGAGAGAACCCTCGAACAACCCACCGAGCTTTATGGTGAGAGAGAGAACCATCGGGATTGTGTTTGTGACGGAATACCCATTTTCCGCTAACGATATTAGCACCTAAAGGGGGAGGAACTAATTGCCAAGTTTGATTGAGTGTGAGAGCATCAAATTCTTCCTGCATGGCGTGTCGCCAAGAGGGATCACGTAGGGCAGTGAGATAATTGTATGGGATGGGAGAGGCTGTGATGGCTGATAAATTAAGGCGATCAATGGGTGGTGGAAGTCGGCCTGTGACTGAGCGTGTACGATGAAGTGGTGGCGTTGGGTGTGTAGCTGACTCAGGCGGAAGGGTCGCAGAATGCGTTTGAGATAGAGAACTTAGAGAAGGTGGTTCGGCTGGATATGGAGGTGGGCCTGGAGATGTTGGACCGTCTGGTGGTGGATAGGCGGAAGGAGTTGAGCTAGGTGTGGCTGGTTGGATGCTCTGGGAAGTGTGGCCGGGAAAACCATGCATAACGGGTGCATGCATAGTGGGTTTGGGATTTGGTACATGTAGAGATGAATTGAGTGTAGTGGTTGGCATTGTAGCATGAGCTGCTGGGTGATGCATGTATTGAGGAGTTGGTGGTGGATCGAATAGGACAGGGGGTGGTGGTGGCGTGGAAGATGATTCAGGTGCATACAGAAATGTAGTCTCGTCAAAGATAACGTGACGCGAGATAATGATGCGCCGGGTTGTGAGATCAAGACAGCGGTACCCATGATGACGTGTAGGATAACCAAGAAAAACACATTTAGTTGAGCGGGCGCTGAGCTTATTAGGGGAAGTGGAGGATGTGTTAGGGTAACAAAGGCAACCAAATACTCGAAGGTCATTGTAAGACGGAGAGAGGCCTAACAACAGGGTTTATGGTGTTGAAAATTTCCGTGCGGCTGTAGGGCGAATGTTTATGAGGTAGGTGGCAGTATGGAGGGCTTCGGCCCAAAGAGATGGTGGCATGGAGGCTTGGAAAAGAAGGGTGCGAATGACGTTATTAGTCGTATGGATTGCTCGCTCGGCAGTACCATTTTGCTGGGAGGTGTAAGGACAAGATAGGCGAAAAAGAATGCCATGGGTGGTGCAGAAAGTATTTAGTTTAGTGTTTTCAAATTCTCGGCCATTGTCACATTGGAGTGCGGAAATAGACAAATTAAATTGGATACGAGTGTAGGCGTGAAAAGCAGTGAAGGTGGTGTAAACATCAGATTTTTTGCGTAAGGGAAAGCTCCAAAAATAATGTGTATAGTCGTCAACGATGATAAGATAATAACAAAAACCAGAAGTGCTAGGAACTGGGGACGTCCATAAATCACAATGAATTATTTCAAACGGGCGAGTAGTAGAAGTTTGAGAAGCATAACATGTTTGCCTAACTAACACGCATGACAGAGGGGAGGCCCTCCTTTATTGAAAGAAATATGCTTGGAGCTATTTAGACGTGACATGGTGTGGTTGCCGGGGTGTCCAAGTCGACGATGCCAAAGCGAGGTAGAGGCGATGACGGCGTGAGCTTCGGCAAGTGCTGGTGGGTGGAGAGGGTAGAGTGGTCCAGAGCTATTGCATCGAAGAATCACGGTCTTGGATGGAAGGGCCTTCACAGAAAAACCGAAGGGATCAAATTCAATAGAACAATAATTATCAATGGTAAATTGACGAACAGATACAAGATTTTTGATAATGTTGGGAACTACAAGAATATTGCGAAGATAGAGAGGTTTAGAGAGAGATGCAAGTGTTTGGGAGCCAATATGAGTGATGGGAAGAGACGCGCCATTGCCAACGGTTACTGTGTGAGCGGAGGATGGTGTGAGAGATTGAAGTTTACCCGGATCGGATGCCATATGGGAGGAAGCGCCGGAATCCATGTACCATTCATTGTTGGGGAAGTGCATGTTGTTCAGGGCGGTGACAAGCGCGGGGTCGAGCTGTTGCTGCTGCTGCTGCAAGGTGGGAGGAGGTGGCGCCTAGTGGAGATGCATGTTGGTGTAGCCAGTTGCTGGAGCATATGCTGCATATGCTTGAGAAGTGCTTGTAGGACGAGGACCAAGAAGGCCTAGATCTGGAGCACGCCATGCACGTGTTTGTTGCCATGGTTGAGGCTGGGATGGCGCCGGGTGTTGTACGTGGCCTGCACGAGTTGGCAGCCCTGTCCACGGATTGAACATCCATGGTTCACTGCGTCCACGGCCACGTCCGCCATGGCCACATCCACGGCCGCCGCCGCCACGGTAGCCTTGGCCGTTGCTGTTGTAGGAGACTGAGCTGCCTCGTCCTGCGTCCGCCTTCTTCTGTGCCTCCTCAAGAATTAGTGCTGATCTGGTCTGCAAGAAGGATGGGAACGACGACTGGAATGGAAGAAAAGTGCGCAAGTGTGCATACTGTTCGCTGAGGCCGCACAACAGGGTGAGGACGAGGGTCTCGTCGGTGATGGTCTGCCCGACATCGGCAAGGGCATCAGAAAGATTCTTCAGCTTGGCGCAATACTCAGAGATCGTCATGTCGCCTTGGGGAGTGTTGCGGAATTCAGCATCGAGAGCAAGGGCACGACTCTTCTTGTTGTCGTGGAACATATTGGCGATGGTGTCCCATATCTGTCGAGCGGAGGATCCTGGAGCCATGATGATGCCGAACAGCTCGAGAGAGATCGAGCCGTAGATCCAGGAGAGCACGGTGTAGTCATCGCACCCCCCAATCGGAGGCGGGCGAAGTGTCGGAGGGGGTGGCGGCAGCGTCGCCGACGACGTGGTTGGAGAGGCCATAGCGACCGAGGGCGACGAGAAACAGCTCACGCCACTTGACGTAGTTGGAGTCTTGAAGATCGAGAGTGATGGGGACATAGGTCTTGATGGAGGCGGCGTAGGAGGAGGGTGCAGGAGAGGGGATGAGGACAGTTTTGCCCTTCTTCGCATCAAGGCGCTTGAGTTCTTCCTCGCGAGTCTGCAGGATGGACTCGCGGTTCTTGAGCTCCTCTTCGAGCTTTTTCAGATCATCGGCGTTCATGGTGATTGGGAGGGTTAGGGCTGAGGGAAGCTGTGGAGGTGAGGAGGATTAGGTGTTGGGATCGAGTTCTTGGCAGGAAAGGACCGATCGGCCTGATACCATGTAAGTTGGGAAAGAACGGGCTGCTGATTGCATGCCTCGTCCACCTCATATTCACGTATATATAGAGTACAGGATTACAATCAGGTTACAATAAACAGTTTCCATGTACAGTAAATACCATGCCATCTATATGAGGCTTGGCATGAACGCCAAGATGAGCAGCACCGGATGTGCCTGATGCGGAAGAATCTGAACGGCCAGATACGGCCATCCGGTCATGCTCTAACACAAAAAGGTGCTGCATTGTTTTATTCAATAAGTGCTGCTATGAATGCAGAATGATACAAATAGTACGATAAGCAAGGTATGGGACTGTTAAACATGTCCCCCTCCAGGGGTAGGCTGCAGATTGGTGTATAAAAATGCTCGTAACGGAGACCACCTGTATATTCGTTGTAGCCTTTATCCTTCCCTGGCTGCTGCATCGTGAGTTCGGCAGATCTGCTGCCGGACAGGGCCTCTGACAAACGGAGTCCTGTGGGTAAAAAATAAAAGGTAAAAAGAAAAGAAAAAAGAACGACACACTTGAGAGCCCCTGGTGTGGTTGAGCCGCAGTCTGGGTTTATCGTGGTCGTGCCCCTCTCCCCATGCCCATGGTATCTTCAGAGCGTAATGGTGTACGCGAAGGACCTGCTTTAATGTTTCGCAGGAGCTGGGGTTGGGGCCGCACTGCTACGCGTGCTTGGAACGTGCCAGGTGGTCTTGTTGTAAGTTACTCCGGGCGCGCTTAGCTGTGTCCGGCCGCTTAAAGGCCGGACTCGAGAATTGCCTTAAGAAGCTGCATTGCACTTCTGCCGCGAGAGCCACTGTATGTTCCTCCGTGCGGAGAGAACGTTTAGTGTTTCCGTTGACCGTGATGACTCCTCGAGGGCCTGGCATCTTGAGCTTGAGGTATGCGTAGTGCGGCACCGCGTTGAACTTTGCAAACGCGGTGCGTCCGAGCAAGGCATGATAGCCGCTGCGGAACGGGACTATGTCGAAGATTAACTCCTCGCTTCGGAAGTTATCCGGGGATCCGAAGACCACTTCCAGTGTAATTGAGCCTGTACAATTGGCTTCTACACCTGGTATGACGCCTTTAAAGGTCGTTTTGGTAGGTTTAATCCTTGAGGGGTCTATGCCCATTTTGCGCACTGTATCCTGGTAAAGCAGGTTCAGGCTGCTGCCGCCGTCCATCAGGACTCTGGTTAGGTGAAATCCATCGACGATTGGGTCTAAGACCAGTGCGGCGAATCCGCCGTGGCGGATGCTGGTGGGGTGGTCCCTTCGGTCAAAAGTGATCGGGCAGGAGGACCATGGATTGAACTTCGGGGCAACTGGCTCCATCGCGTAGACATCCCTGAGTGCCCGCTTCCGCTCCCTTTTGGGTATGTGCGTTGCGTATATCATGTTCACCGTCCGCACCTGTGTGGGGAAACCCTTCTGTCCTCTATCGGCGGTTGGATCTCGTCCTCGTCATCGCTATGCAGCCCCTTGTCATTGTTTTCGTCAATTAACTTGCCTGCCTACTTGAATACCCAACAGTCCCTGTTGGTGTGGTTAGCTGGCTTTTCGGGGGTGCCGTGTATCTGGCACAAGCGGTCGAGTATTCGGTCCAAATTGGACGGACCCGGAGTAGTTCTTTTGAATGGATTTTTCCGCTGACCGGGTTTAGAGCCTCTGAATCCGGCATTGACTGTCGTATCCTCAATATGTTCGCCGTTAATGCGGCGTTTGTTTTTGTTGCGACGCGGCCTGCCATTTCGGTCCTTGAAGTCTGGACTGCCAGAATTTTTGCTGAGGTTGTTGCTGCGTGCTAGCCAGCTGTCCTCACCCGCGCAGAAGCGGGTCATGAGTGATGTGAGGGTTGCCATGGATTTCGGCTTTTCCTGTCCCAGGTGCCGGGCAAGCCACTCGTCGCGGATGTTATACTTGAAGGCCGCGAGGGCCTCCGCATCCGGACAGTCGATGATTTGGTTTTTCTTGGTTAAGAACCGTGTCCAGAATTGCCTGGCCGATTCGTTTGGCTGTTGAATTATGTGGCTTAGGTCATCAGCGTCTGGTGGTCGCACATAAGTGCCCTGGAAGTTATCGAGGAATGCGGCTTCCAGGTCCTCCCAACTCCCAATTGACTCTGCTGGCAAGCTGTTGAGCCAATGCCGGGCTGGTCCTTTAAGCTTGAGGGGGAGGTATTTGATGGCGTGAAGATCATCACCGCGGGCCATGTGGATGTGAAGGAGATAGTCTTTGATCCAAACCGCGGGGTCTGTTGTGCCATCGTAGGATTCAATATTGACGGGTTTAAACCCTTCGGGGATTTGATGATCCATTACTTCATCTGTGAAGCATAGTGGGTGTGCGGCGCCTCTGTACTGGGCGATATCACGACGGAGCTCAAGGGAGCTTGGTCTATTTTGTTCGGCCCGGCCGGACTTACTGTGTCCGGCGCGACGATTGTCGTCACGTATCGTGGGATGCCCACGCGGTCCATAGACCGATCTTGATTGTCTTGCCTTATCCTCCAATATATCTCGCAAGTCCGGAGTGTTCCCCTGTGGCCGTGTGCTTTTCGAGCGATGCCGGGGTACGGGTCTAGTGAAGGGCCTAGAGGCCTCTCTGTCGCGACCACGGGGTGGTCGGTCAGCCGTATTGTCTCCTGGTGATGCGGGTTCGTAAGCCTCCTCCTCTAATTGGGGGAGCAACTTGAGTTTAGGGTAGCTTTTGGAGGGGCGTTCGAGCTCATGCTCTTCGGCCGCGAGGACTTCAGTCCATCTGTCGGCTAGCAGATCCTGATCAGCTCTAAGCTGTTGCTGCTTTTTCTTGAGGCTGTTCGCCGTGGCCATAAGCTTGCGTTTAAAACGCTCTTGTTCGACGGGATCCTCAGGAACGACGAATTCGTCATCGTCGAGGCTCGCTTCATCTCCGGAGGGAGGCGTATAATCCTCTGCCTCTTCTCCTGCTGCTCCTTCATAAGGGCTGGCGTCTCCATCCTCTTGCGCTGCATCTTGCTGGAGCGGGTTGTCTTCGGCACTGTCCGGTGTATTATGGTCTCCGGTGCCGGAGTCTTCATTCTTGCTATGGCGAGATTTAGAGCGGCGCCGCTGACGCCGGCGCTTGGGCTGCTTTTTGGAGGGGTCATCCTCCTCTGTTCCTTCGCCATTCCCATCTTTTGGGATATCCACCATGTATATGTCATATGATGAGGTGGCTGTCCAGTGCCCAATAGGCGCTGGTTCTTGGTCGTCTCCGGCATCGTCGTCCATACCGTCGATGTCCTCGGAGTCGTAGTCTAGCATGTCGGTTAAATCGTCGACAGCGGCTACCAAGTGGGTGGTGGGTGGGCTTTGAATTTCTTCGTCGTCCGCATCCCAACCGTCCTGACCGCAGTCCGGCCAGGGCTCTCCTGATAACGAGAGATATTTTAGCGAACTCAAGATGTCGCCGAAAGGTGAGTGTTGAAAGACGTCCGCTGCGGTGAACTCCATGATCGGCGCCCAATCGGATTCGATCGGGGCAGGCGCGGGAGGTTTGGAGTCCGGCGAGGAGTCCGGCACCTCGGAGTCACGAGCTTTATGAGGGACAAAGTCAGTGTTCGTCTCTATCGCCGTAGAGGTTGCAGCCCCCGAGGCGGTGTCTAGGCATCCATCCTCGATCTGCGGAGCTGGCTCCGAATTGAAGATCAGAGCAGTTTCGAGTGCGGCCTCGAAGGTACTGTCCGGCTGCAGAGCTAAATCATGCTCACCGCGACAGTGCGGCACGCTTGGCTGTGGCTCGAACCTATCGAGGATCAAGTCCCCGCGGATGTCAGCCGTGAAGTTCAAACTTCCAAACCTGACCTGACGGCCAGGGGCGTAGCTTTCGATCTGCTCCAGTTGGCCAAGCGAATTGGCCCGCAGTGCAAAGCCGCCGAATACAAAGATTTGTCTGGGGAGGAAGGTCTCACCCTGGACTATGTCGTTGATGATGATTGAAGAAGCCATCGAGCCTATCGGTGACGACACAGAGGAACTCTCAATGAAAGCACCAATGTCGGTGTCAAAACTGGCGGATCTCGGGTAGGGGGTCCCGAACTGTGCATCTAGGCGGATGGTAACAGGAGACGAGGGACACGATGTTTTACCCAGGTTCAGGCCCTCTTGATGGAGGTAAAACCCTACGTCCTGCTTGATTAGTATTGATGATGTGTGTTACAAGAGTGGATCTACCACGAGATCAAGGAGGCTAAACCCTAGAAGCTAGCCTATGGTATGATTGTTGTTCGTCCTATGGACTACAGCCATCCGGTTTATATAGACACCGGAGAGGGCTAGGGTTACACAAAGTCGGTTACAAAGGTAGGAGATCTACATATCCGTATCGCCAAGCTTGCCTTCCACGCCAAGGAAAGTCCCATCCAGACATGGACGAAGTCTTCAATCTTCTATCTTCATAGTCTTGGAGTCCGGCCGATGATGATAGTTCGGCTATCCGGACACCCCCTAGTCCAGAACTCCCTCATATACCCAACTGTTTCTTTTGGGTATCCTATGAAGACACATTTCTCCGATTTAGGTTCGAGCTTATCTGGTTGAAGTTTCTTCACATAAGCATCGCAGCCCCAAACTTTAAGAAACAACAACTTCGGTTTCTTTCCAAACCATAGTTCATAAGGCGTCGTCTCAACGGATTTTGATGGTGCCCTATTTAACGTGAATGCGGCCGTCTCTAAAGCATAACCCCAGAACGATAGAGGTAAATCAGTAAGAGACATCATAGATCGCACCATATCTAGTAAAGTACGATTACGATGTTCGGACACACCATTTCGTTGTGGTGTTCCGGGTGGCGTGAGTTGCGAAACTATTCCGCATTGTTTCAAATGTAAACCAAACTCGTAACTCAAATATTCTCCTCCACGATCAGATCATAGGAATTTTATGTTCTTGTTACGATGATTTTCCACTTCACTCTGAAATTCTTTGAACTTTTCAAATGTTCCAGACTTGTGTTTCATTAAGTAGATATACCCATATCTGCTTAAATCATCTGTGAAGGTGAGAAAATAACGATATCCGCCATGAGCTTCAACATTCATCGGACCACATACATCTGTATGTATGATTTCCAACAAATCTGTTGCTCTCTCCATAGTACCGGAGAACGGTGTTTTAGTCATCTTGCCCACGAGGCACGGTTCGCAAGTACCAACTGATTCATAATCAAGTGATTCCAAAAGTCCATCAGTATGGAGTTTCTTCATGCGCTTTACACCGATATGACCTAAACGGCAGTGCCACAAATAAGTTGCACTATCATTATTAACTCTGCATCTTTTGGCTTCGACATTATGAATATGTGTATCACTACTATCGAGATTCAACAAAAATAGACCACTCTTCAAGGGTGCATGACCATAAAAGATATTACTCATATAAATAGAACAACCATTATTCTCTGATTTAAATGAATAACCATCTCGCATCAAACAAGATCCAGATATAATGTTCATGCTCAACGCTGGCACCAAATAACAATTATTCAGGTCTAAAACTAATCCCGAAGGTAGATGTAGAGGTAGCGTGCCGACCGCGATCACATCGACTTTGGAACCGTTTCCCATGCGCATCGTCACCTAATCCTTGGCCAGTGCTCACTTATTCCGTAGTCCCTGTTTCGAGTTGCAAATGTTAGCAACAGAACCAGTATCAAATACCCAGGTGCTACTGCGAGCTCTAGTAAGGTACACATCAATAACATGTATATCACATATACCTTTGTTCACCTTGCCATCCTTCTTATCCGCCAAATACTTGGGGCAGTTCCGCTTCCAGTGTCCAATCTGCTTGCAGTAGAAGCACTCAGTTTCAGGCTTAGGTCCAGACTTGGGTTTCTTCTCTTGAGCAGCAACTTGCTTGCTGTTCTTCTTGAAGTTCCCCTTCTTCTTCGCTTTGCCCTTTTTCTTGAAACTAGTGGTCTTATTAACCATCAACACTTGATGCTCCTTCTTGATTTCTACTTCCGCAGCTTTTAGCATTGCGAAGAGCTCGAGAATTGTCTTGTTCATCCCTTGCATATTATAGTTCATCACGAAGCTCTTGTAGCTTGGTGGCAGTGATTGGAGAATTCTGTCAATGACACTATCATCAGGAAGATTAACTCCCAGTTGAATCAAGTGATTATTATACCCAGACATTTTGAGTATGTGTTCACTGACAGAACTATTCTCCTCCATCTTGCAGCTATAGAACTTATTGGAGACTTCATATCTCTCAATCCGGGCATTTGCTTGAAATATTAACTTCAACTCCTGGAACATCTCATATGCTCCATGACGTTCAAAACGTCGTTGAAGACCCGGTTCTAAGCCGTAAAGCATGGCACACTGAACTATCGAGTAGTCATCAGCTTTGCTCTGCCAGACGTTCTTAACGTCGTCAGTTGCATCAGCAGCAGGCCTGGCACCCAGCGGTGCTTCCAGGACGTAATTCTTCTGTGCAGCAATGAGGATAATCCTCAAGTTACGGACCCAGTCCATGTAATTGCTACCATCATCTTTCAACTTTGCTTTCTCAAGGAACGCATTAAAATTCAACGGAACAACAACACGAGCCATCTATCTACAACAAACATAGATAAGCAAAATACTATCAGGTACTAAGTTCATGATAAATTTAAGTTCAATTAATCATATTACTTAAGAACTCCCACTTAGATAGACATCTCTCTAGTCATCTAAGTGATCACGTGATCCAAATCAACTAAACCATAACCGATCATCACGTGAGATGGAGTAGTTTTCAATGGTGAACATCACTATGTTGATCATATCTACTATATGATTCACGCTCGACCTTTCGGTCTCCGTGTTTCAAGGCCATATCTGCATATGCTAGGCTCGTCAAGTTTAACCTAAGTATTCTGCGTGTGCAAAACTGGCTTGCACCCGTTGTAGATGGACGTAGAGCTTATCACACCCGATCATCACGTGGTGTCTGGGCACGACGAACTTTGGCAACGGTGCATACTCAGAGAGAACACTTCTTGATAATTTTAGTGAGAGATCATCTTAAAATGCTACCGTCAATCAAAGCAAGATAAGATGCATAAAGGATTAACATCACATGCAATTAATATAAGTGATATGATATGGCGATCATCATCTTGTGCTTGTGATCTCCATCTCCGAAGCACCGTCGTGATCACCATCGTCACCGGCGCGACACCTTGATCTTCATCGTAGCATCGTTGTCGTTTACGCCATCTATTGCTTCTACGACTATCGCTACCGCTTAGTGATAAAGTAAAGCAATTACAGGGTGTTTGCATTTCATACAATAAAGCGACAACCATATGGCTCCTGCCAGTTGCCGATAACTTCGGTTACAAAACATGATCATCTCATACAATAAAATATAGCATCACGTCTTGACCATATCACATCACAACATGCCCTGCAACAACAAGTTAGACGTCATCTACTTTGTTGTTGCAAGTTTTACGTGGCTGCTACGGGCTTAGCAAGAACCGTTCTTACCTACGCATCAAAACCACAACGATAGTTCGTCAAGTTAGTGCTGTTTTAACCTTCGCAAGGACCGGGCGTAGCCACACTTGATTCAGCTAAAGTGAGAGAGACAGACACCCGCCAGCCACATTTAAGCATGAGTGCTCGTAACGGTGAAACCAGTCTCGCGTAAGCGTACGCGTAATGTCGGTCCGGGCCGCTTCATCTCACAATACCGCCGAACCAAAGTATGACATGCTGGTAAGCAGTATGACTTGTATCGCCCACAACTCACTTGTGTTCTACTCGTGCATATGACATCTACGCATAAAACTAGGCTCGGATGCCATTGTTGGGGAACGTAGTAATTTCAAAAAAATTCCTACGTACACGCAAGATCATGGTGATGACATAGCAACGAGAGGGGAGAGTGTTGTCCACGTACCCTCGTAGACCGTAAGCGGAAGCGTTATGACAACGCGGTTGATGTAGTCGTACGTCTTTACGATCCGACCGATCCAAGCACCGAACGTACGGCACCTCCGAGTACAGCACACGTTCAGCTCGATGACGATCCCCGGGCTCCGATCCAGCAAAGCTTCGGGGATGAGTTCCGTCAACACGACGGCGTGGTGACGATGATGATGTTCTACCGGCGCAGGGCTTCGCCTAAACTCCGCGACGATATGGCCGAGGTGGAATATGGTGGAGGGGGGGCACCGCACACGGCTAAGGAACGATCCGTAGATCAACTTGTGTGTTCTGGGGTGCCCCCTGCCCCCGTATATAAAGGAGCAAGGGAGGCCGGCCGGCCCTTGTGGGCGCGCCAAGAAGGAGGAGTCCTCCTCCTAGTAGGAGTAGGACTCCCCCTTTCCTACTCCTACTAGGAGGGGAAAGGAAGGGGGAGAGGGGGAAGGAAAGAGGGGGGGCGCTGCCCCCCTCCTCCTAGTCCAATTCGGACCAGAGGGAGAGGGGGCGCGCGGCCCACCCTGGCCGCCCCTCTCTCTTTCCACCAAGGCCCATGTGGCCCATTATCTCTCCCCGGGGGGGGGGGGGTTCCAGTAACCCTCCGGCACTCCGCTTTTCTCCAAAAACGTCCGGACACTTCCGGTGTCCGAATATAGTCGTCCAATATATCAATCTTTATGTCTCAACCATTTCGAGACTCCTCGTCATGTCCGTGATCATATCCGGGACTCCGAACAAACTTCGATACATCAAAACTTATAAACTCATAATAAAACTGTCATCGTAACGTTAAGCGTGCGGACCCTACGGGTTCGAGAACTATGTAGACATGACCTAGAACTATTCTCGATCAATAACCAATAGCGGAACCTGGATGCCCATATTGGTTCCTACATATTCTACAAAGATCTTTATCAGTCAAACCGCATAACAACATACGTTGTTCCCTTTGTCATCGGTATGTTACTTGCCTGAGATTCGATCGTCGGTATCTAATACCTAGTTCAATCTCGTTACCAGCAAGTCTCTTTACTCGTTACGTAATGCATCATTCCGTAACTAACTCATTTAGCTACATTGCTTGCAAGGCTTATAGTGATGTGCATTACCGAGAGGGCCCAGAGATACCTCTCCGACAATCGGAGTGACAAAACCTAATCTCGAAATACGCCAACCCAACATGTATCTTCGGAGACACCTGTAGTACTCCTTTATAATCACCCAGTTATGTTGTGACGTTTGGTAGTACCCAAAGTGTTCCTCCGGTAAACGGGAGTTGCATAATCTCATAGTTACAGGAACATGTATAAGTCATGAAGAAAGCAATAGCAATATACTAAACGATCAAGTGCTAGGCTAACAGAATGGGTCATGTCAATCACATCATTCTCCTAATGATGTGATCTCGTTAATCAAATGACAACACATGTCTATGGTTAGGAAACATAACCATCTTTGATTAATGAGCTAGTCAAGTAGAGGCATACTAGTGACTATATGTTTGTCTATGTATTCACACATGTATCATGTTTCCGGTTAATACAATTCTAGCATGAATAATAAACATTTATCATGATATGAGGAAATAAATAATAACTTTATTATTGCCTCTAGGGCATATTTCCTTCAGCCTGCGCTTTGGGTAACTCTTGGAGGGGCGTTTGAGTTTATACTCTTCGGCCGCCAGGACTTCAGTCCATCTGTCGGCTAGCAGGTCTTGGTCAGCTCTAAGCTGCTGCTGTTTTTTCTTGAGGCTGCTCGCCGTGGCCATAAGCCCGTGTTTGAAATGCTCTTGTTCGACGGGATCCTCTGGCACGACGAATTCGTCGTCGTTGAGGCTTGCCTCATCTTCGGAGGGAGGCATATAGTTGTCGTCCTCGACCTCTCTGTCTGCCGCTCTCTCATGAGGGCTGGCTCCTTCATCCTCCTGCGCTGAATCCTGCTGGAGGGGGTGTCCACCATGTATATGTCATATGACGAGGTGGCCTTCCAGTGCCCTATAGGTGCTGGTTCTTGGTCGTCTCCTCCATCGGCGTCCATACCATCGATGTCTTTGGAGTCGGAGTCCGAAACGGGGTCCGGCACCTTGAAGTCACGGGCCTTGCAAAGGACTAGGCTGGTATTCGGCTCTATCGTCGTAGAGATTGCGGAGCCTGGGACGGCGTCCAACCGTCCGTCCCCGACTAGCGCAGTCGGCTCCGAGCTAATGGTCGGAGCGGACACCTGAGCGGCACTCTGGGCGCTGTCCGACGGCAGAGCTAGATCATGCCCATCGAGACAGTGCGGCGCACTCGGCCGTGGCTCGAATCCGTCGAAGATCAAGTCCCCGCGGATGTCGGCCGTGTAGTTTAAGCTTCCAAATCTAACCTGATGGCCAGGGGCGTAGCTTTCGATCTGCTCCAGATGGCCAAGCGAGTTGGCCCGCAGTGCGAAGCCGCCGAATACGAAGATCTGTCCGGGGAGAAAAGTCTCACCCTGGACCGCGTCGCGGTTGACGATCGAAGAAGCCATCGGGCCTAAAGGTGACGACACAGAGGAACTCTCAATGAAAGCACCAATGTCGGTGTCAAAACCGGCGGATCTCGGGTAGGGGGTCCCGAACTGTGCGTCTAGGCGGATGATAACAGGAGACAAGGGACACGATGTTTTTACCCAGGTTCGGGCCCTCTCGGTGGAGGTAAAACCCTACTCATACTTGATTAATATTGATGATATGGGTAGTACAAGAGTTGATCTACCACGAGATCAGAGAGGCTAAACCCTAAAAGCTAGCCTATGGTATGATTGTTGTTCGTCCTACAGACTAAAACTCTCCGGTTTATATAGACACCGGAGAGGGTTAGGGTTACACAGAGTCGGTTACAATGGGAGGAGATCTTCATATCGTATCGCCAAGCTTGCCTTCCACGCCAAGGAAAGTCCCATCTGGACACGGGACGAAGTCTTCAATCTTGTATCTTCATAGTCCGGGAGTCCGGCCATCCGGACACCCCCTAATCCAGGACTCCGTCAACGGGTCTGGCCGTCGTGCCTTCGCGGAGGAAAGCCCGACGACATGGGCGCGGTGCGCGGCGTCGGCGACTAGCAGTGCGTAGGCCGGGCGACCGACGAGTCTGTGCTCGCCGGGCCGACGGCCGCTGCAGGGAACCCGGCAACACGCCCCATGCCAAGCATTAGGATGGCGTGTGCTTTGTTGACGAGGTCCTCCTTCTCGTCGGCAGCGGCCTTGCGCCGCGCGGCATCCAGCTCCTCGCGCTGGGCGGCGAACTTGGCCGCGGCGGCATTGAGCTTGACGACCGCTCTCCGTTTCCTCCTCTTCGCCGATTCTGTGTCCAACTTGGCGATCTCCTCCGGCGTGCACTCCGACCGCGGCTTCCTTGACGCCTTCTTCTTCACCTTTGCAGGCAGGTCGACGACCAGGCCGCCGGAACTCGGCGGGGCGTCGGCCATGGACGGGGGAGAGAGGGGGCGGCGGGAGGGACGTGGGAGGGTTTGGGGCAAATGGCGCCAAATGGGCGTGGGGGCGGGGGGTTGATTTCTCCCACCGACAGGCGGGCCAGGAGAGGACAAGCGCGCGCGTCTCGCCCGTTCGCGCGCTGTCTGATTCACCCCAAAACCGGCGCAAATTTGGGCCGGGAATGGGTCGAAAGCGGACACAAAGCGGACAAAAGTCCGTTTGCGCCCCCGCGCTGGGCCGTCTCTTTTGTCCCTTTTACCCCAAACGGACGGGGGCGGACAGGATAGGGTCGCGCGGTGGAGTTGGCCTAAGGTCCAACGTCCTTCCGTTGGACCAAAAAGTCAAAACAATTTTTTTAAAACTTAAGTCGAAACAATATTAGCACATGCTGAGAGAAATAAACCGAGCCCATTCTCCGTGACTAGCCCAACCGATCCAAGAACCAACGGTGCCCATCTCAGCATCTAAACCAGAGAGGAAAACCCCCTCAAAAAAACAGAGAGGAAAAAAGGAGTAAAGCAAGAGAGAGAAAACGCGAGCGCGAGGCGGGCGTAAAACGCCGCGCGAGAGTGGGCCCTATGTATCCCGCCGCTCTCGATATAAGATGCGTGCTCTTTCTGCGTGTTCAATCCGCGCGCACTCCATACCCATCCCAATCACCAGTGATGGATGCCTCCGTCGTATTCTCCGGCGAGACCGCCGAGAAGCGCTCCGGCCCGGCGGATCACATGAGCGTCTCCGTCGGCGAGGCCGCCCACACGCTTTCTGGCAAGAAGCGCTCCCGCCCGGCGGATGACTCCGTCGGCGAGGCCGAGAAGCGCTCCGGCCCCGCGGACGACTCCGTCGGCGAGGCCGCCCACACGCTTTCTGGCAAGAAGCGCTCCCGCCTGGCGGACGACTCCGTCGGCGAGGCCGACCGCATGCTTTCCAGCCCGCCGGAGCATCCGCGCGTGACGCGGCTTCGTCACCGGCGCCTCATCGCGTTCCTCTGGGACCAAGGCTTCCGCGACTCCTACAACGAGTACGCACGCTTCTGTTCAAACTTGAAAATTCCTTCCTTCTAAGCGCAATGAAAAGCAGAGATCCGGCCTTTTCGTCAAAAAAAAAGGAGTTCAAAATTCAAATCAAGAACTAATGCTAGCGCGGCTCCATCCAATTCAGGTTGACGAACAAGACGCGCGCGCACATGAGCTTGTGGCACCTGGGCGGCCTCGTCCAGCGGGGCCAGTGGTTGGATGCCGTGGAATACCTAGACAGGTACCTGCCGCCGCCCACCAGTCCCATGAGCTTCCGCGCCCAGGTCCTCCGTCAATTCCTCCTGATGCACTACCGCTTCGCCAACGCCGTCGACGGCATCGTCGATAAGTCCGTGCCCAGGAACTACCTCCAACTTGACAACGGCAGAGACATCAGCCACGCCGATCTGAGGCTCCGCTCCATCTCCTTGTCCATAATACTCGCCGTCGACGAAGTCAGGTACGTACCATGTAATTTCTGTATCCGCGCGCGGCCAAGATAGATTAGATTAATTCCTCTGCCTTGCCATTTCCATTACAAAAGAAGATAGATTAATTCGTGCGGACTCATAAATTTAAGTACGAACCGAACGCAGGGCCAACATGGACTGGGAGACAGTGCGGCGCAAGGCATCGCTCGCTGTCTCCAGGTTGGCTGGTTCTACTCCAGAGCTGCGAGGCTGCATCGCGCTGCCGGCCACCAGCAACAAGCTGCACCATGTACTCCCAATTGCTTCCGGGTACGTAATCCAAACTCGATCCTACTCGGGCAGGCCCCATGTCCATGATCTACCTCTTTCGTACTACACATCTTTAAGTGGCTATGAGATCCATTTATTCTGTGCACTTTGCTGAGCATTTCAAATCGCTCCCCATTTATTCTGTGCACTTAATTTGCCTTTCTAGATCTGAATGAATTCGTGTCTTCTTCATTTCCTTGTGGCCAGATATGCCCCCTTTGTCTTGATCCATTTTCTTGATTTTGACTCTGGGTAATGTAGATTTCCTCAGATCCAGATTCTCTAGATCAGATTTGGTGCTGTAAAATTTTTGAGTAGACAAAAGAATGGTTGCAGTTTTGTTTACCATTGGATTGGGTTTCCCAGAGTTGGCATGAAAAACAAACTATGTTAGCAAAGAGAATATTTGGACATCACCAAAATATGATATGATGGAAGATTGATCCATTCATGGAACTAGACAAATAATCTTGGTCATTTATATTTATCTTTTCCCTCAGAAGAAATCAATCAATGGTTATGCAGTGGATGATTTTCCCCCTGCTCCTAAGTTTTTTCCTTTTAAAAAGAAAAAAATAACGAGTCACACACTAAGCATAGAAATTATATTAAATGATTTTATCAGTTTTCATTAAATCTTATAGAAATAGGTAGAATGTCTGTTTGCTAGAAAATATTCTTCCTTCTAGCTGTGCTGTGCATCGATCTAAAGGCAGAAAGGCATACAATAACCAGTACAGTGATTCCCCTGTTAATTTCAGTAGAAGTGATTCCCTGTTAATTTCAGTAGTAGTACTTCTCAGTTTAATTTTTCCGTCCTGTATTTGATCTCCCCTAGTTTATGGAGCCGGAGGCGCTACGTGAAGAAGAAACAAAAAGGACGACCAGAAGCTATCGCCAGGGCCTTGAAGAGGTAACTGTACATCTTCACTACTAGCCCTCTCCTCAATTCGCTCTTTACTTGTTTTTGCTGACATTTGAACATATGCAGATTCCTTGCTTTTTGCAGCCAGCAACTTATGGTTCCAAGCATTGGTACTTACAAAAATCTTATATATGATTAAGCAGCATAGGTCTTAAATTTCTACACATCTGCAACAGTTATTAACCATGTGCTCCAATAATGGGCAGGGTCGCTTGAGGAAGCAAAGGAATTGCTGGCGGATCTCCTTGGTGAGAACTAGTGTCTCTTCATCTTCTTCTATTCATTAGGACCTGGTAGCTCAAAAGCACATCCAGAATAGAATACATCTGGTCTATTTATATTGTTCTACTGTCTCAAGACACCAGCTACGAATTTTTGTATCTATGGGAACTGATGAATTTGTGTGACCTTCAGATGAAACTGTAAGACCTGGCGTACAATTGAACACCTATGGTTTCAGCTGTTCACTTAAGCTGGGTAGGAATGAAGGTAAAACCTCACATGTTCGGTTCACCCATTCAATAGCTTAGTCATTTTGCCACTGTCTTAACTTACTATTCAGGGATTCCTTGGTAAAGTTTTGGTAATGAGTTCTTTACAGCCGTTAGGCTCTTTACTGGCTGCTTACTTATTGAGTCTTTTTGGGCCATATCCACACAATATTTTACTTTCTGACAACTTTTTTTGCGGAATACTTTCTGACAACTTACATAGCCAATGGATTAAGGTTAGCCACAAGACTAGGCAGGCGTGCTGTTGAATTTTCTTAGTGCCTACAAGATACATTTATAATTAGCTCGATTGAATTGCAAATACATTAATTTTTGAATTAGTTCAATTCTAAAAAATAATATTTCCTGGTAAATTTTGGTACTTAAGTCAAATTTAAGTTGAGTATAAAAACTTTACCCAAATTTAAACTGAGTACCAAAACTTTACCCAGGAATACTTCTCTCCAAGCAAGCCATTAGGCTCTTTACTGTCTGTGTAATATCTTAAAAAAAATTGGGCCACATCCGCACAATATTTTTTTCTTTTTTATAACTTGCATATAATTCATTCAGGTGTACTGTTGAATTTTCTTCTGACAAACAGTGCTGTTAAAATTTCATATTGCTAAATCTATGCTACAAATCATAGCAACAAAATTGAAGGTCAAAGTTGTAGTTTATATTTTATTTTTTAATAACATAACATTGAATAAGGTTAGCCATCAGACTATGTGGGTGTCCTGTTGAATTTTCGTCTGAAAAATAGTGCTGTTTAAATTTTATACATAATGCATGATCAAAGTCGTGATCCAACCTTAAGGCTCTTACTAGAAATATACCGGATGTATTTACATGCCACGGATGCCTTGTAGGCTATCTGCGGGTAATACATTTCTATGCTTTTGGTTCCTATGCACATTGGACTCCTTTTGTGCAAGTTGTCTTTAGAAGATCTATTGTGGAAATGTCCTGTTCTTATGCCCTTGGTCTGTTCTTGTTATTTGTTGGTTGCTTCACATCATGTGGCTTTATCTTTGCATGATAGCTTATAACTGTAACTGCCGTTTCTCGAACTGCCAAACTTGTCATGTTAGTTCATAACTGCAGCCGCTGTTTCTAACTGCCAAGCTTGTCGCAGGTGCTCAATTCGGCCAACCCATGTTTGGTACTTCCACAGAAGTTAAAACCTCCGGGACATTGGCAAATGCAGGTAAATTAGTCGAACCTCTGCTTGGTCGATCTCTGATATTGTTAGTTGACAGATGATCCCTGATATTATTACTTGTTAGAGAAGGATCAAATGTACTGTCGTTAGTTGTCCGTATGCATTACCTATCTGATAGTATTACGTATCTGCCAGCTTACAGTTTCCTTGATTCATTTATATAACTGACCATGTCCCTTTCTGCTGTCTTTTTGCCACTATGGAAATGCATCCTATAAATAATATGGTAGATATCCTTTTATGAATCTTGCATTTGTTAGCTCATTTCCTTGTTTTATGGCCTCCCGTAGTTCTTTTGTCCGATCGAGAAGTCTTGTGCATCCTCATATGTAGAGAACGGGTTGTGCAGCTGTATCTAGTTGATGGGACGATAAGATTAATAAATGCTTGCAAGTGTTGATTCTTACACTATATTGGTATTGAAAAAAAATTCATGGATCTTGTCAGGGCTGAAATATTGACTGTTATGACGCCATAATACTTGATTAATATCCATCCCCGCGCAGGCACAAATCAGCACGTGGTTGAAGAATGTTGGGATTTGGCTGGGAGAAGAAGGAATTCAAAGCGGGATCCGGCAGCTGTTGAGCAATTGCTGCATCAATTCAAACTGCACCAGTTAGCTGGGACATCTCTTGCAAGACCGGTAAGATAACACGGGTTTAGTACGTACTGGTGTCCTTGATGTGGTGTAGATCGAGTGGAATTGCCAGTGGTTTAATTTTATTTAATACTTTCTGCCTTAGTGTTTTTTTAATAAATAATAGCAATAATATGAGGGTATGTGGCTTAATTTCCTCTGGTGATAGTTATGCTGTTGTACCCTGAACTGAAGCATGAAAGGTACTGCCTGGGATGATGTTACTAATTAACATACTTGTGGTGGTGTAGGTTGTGTCGGGGCCTGGTGCTGTGGTGAACTTGGGCGCCAAGCCGAGTGGTGTGTCTTCAGGATGAAGAGATAGCCGGTCCGTCTGCTGTAGCGTTGGCTGTCTCCTTTCTGCTGCTGTTGATCTTGATCATGTTACCTGCTGCTGTTTGAGCTTGAGGCTTGCAAGTCTGCTGGAACTTATCATAATGTTTCTTTTATCATGCAACTCTGTTACCAAAGTACTCCCTACTACTAGTACCCTCTATGCCGGTCACTATAAATTGGTCATACTTATGCTATGTACTCGTGTTATTAAGTGAATGTGTTTGTTTGTTAGTATTTTGCTAGCTACAACGTCATTTCGTATGACAGAAGTCCTATTCCAACATACATTTTGTTCTTGAGCCTAGAAACGGTAAGCTCATCAGTGACCCACAAAAATCCTGCGGTTGTGTGGGTTTGCTTGCATGCAGTAAAGGAACTGGCATGCGTTGAATGAAGCTTAGTCGCCGCCTTGTAATGGAGCGGCTACCTGAGTGTTGAAGGCATTGCACATCCTGGCTCAAGAGACGCGGGTACTGCTGCTGCTGCTATTTATGTTGCCTGCATAACAAATACAAATAGGCTCTTGAGTCATTCAGGGGCACTCTGTTTCTTTAGCTTCATACCCAAAACCTAAAAGCTACTTGCAGATTAGAGTAAAAAGAAACTCATATCTTATTCTATTTATGTTGCCTGCTTAAGAAATACACCTTCTAGTGGACCAACTTTCATATCTTATTCTAAAAAAATACTCAATTTCCCCTGCATTTCTTTATACTTTGGTTGGTCACAAAAACTTTGAGAGGTGCTAGTACAGTGGTGTTTCGATGGAAGGCGTCGAGAGCAGTGGCGGAGCTTAGGGCCAACCTGAGCCATGCCACCCCCCCCCTGCCCCAGCTTGTGTAGTTTTGTTATATTATTTGCACATAATTAAACAGGAATAATGGTGTTTTGCGCAATCTTGGATTGAATGACCCCCTCCTACATGGGTTAGCCCCTCCTATAATTCTGATCAAGCTCCGCCACTGGTCGAGAGGAAGCTGAAATCCCTGAATCTCTCTGAAGAAGAGAAGAAAGGAATGCAAGCCAGCAAGGAAAGGAGCTGGGAAGATGTAGGCAGTGGGTTAGCTGTTGTCTCCCCTTAAACATTTTTTTAGTGAATAGGCTAATGCCCGGCCTTAAACATGAGGCCTTAAGAGGTTTTACAAAACAGCCAAGGTACGGAAGGTAAACATGTGAGAGTAGTAAGCACTTTAGGCACGATCTGGTGTCCATTCAAGGGGATGAGTGTAAGGATCTCATTCCGCGAGGAAGCACGGAAGAAGAAGGCACTAGACCATGGTCCGTGGATGTTAAACAAAAGTTTTTTTTAGACAATACAAGAGTTTGCTGGTGCTGGACAAGTTCAACCCTGCTAAGACCCTAGATGAATATGAATTCAAGAAGATGCAATCTATTGATGGGGTCAATGAACAAGGAATCAGGTGAAGAAATAGGGGAAAAAATATGAAATTGATGACTTCTTAGACGTGGATGTTGACGATTGTGGAATGGCCATGGGAGAATACATGAGGGTGAAGGTCAGATTGGACATCACGAAGCCACTTGTGAGGGGTATTCTGGTGTTCGTGGAGAAAGAGGAGGATGTGGATGAATATGCCATTATGGAGGATGAGGAGAAAGACAAGGATAATAAGGAGAGTCGACAAGTAGTTTTTCTTTACGGAACGTCTCCTCCTTTATTCACTTAGCAAAATAGTGGCATCGTTTACAAGTAATGGAAGCAGTACATCCGGTGCCGACTCCATCCAGATAGAAGGAGGAGAAAACTTAACTATCCTAGCGAGTTCATGAGCTACTTTATTACTCTCTCTATTACAATAATCATAAGTTACATGATTAAAATCTGACGACATGAAATAGCAATCATCAATAGTTACACTTGCCACCGAAAAGGAGTTGCCTGCTCTCAAAGCTTCCACAACCTCCATGCTATCCGAGTTGATCACGATCTTGCTGCATCCAATGGTTCTGGCTAGATTCAAGCCAAATCTCACCGCCAATGCCTCTGCAGTGAACAAATCATAGCATATGTCCACTCGTTCATTAGCTGCCACAATAAATTTTCCATTGTAATCTCGGATTACTGCCCCCACTGATCCTTCAAGAAGATCATGGTCAAAGCCAGCATCTACATTTAACTTCATATACCCCTGCATCGGCTTCTCCCATGAATCAACACGTAACTTTGCCTTAGTGGAACAAGGAATAGTAAAGTTAGTCGAGAGTCCTCGGATAGCGAGAGCAGTTTGTGAGGGTTTTTGGGTGTCCTCTTTATGGTAATTTTTAGGTGTTCAAACCATAGCTACCATGACGCAGTGGCCACAACCTCCTTCATTTTGGGAAGACCTAGGATGTGGACTTCAGTTTCCTCCATGCTTAATAGTTCATGCACCACTTCTTCACCTGATTTGAATTGTGTACATTTCCTCTTGACAACATCAATCAGCCCCAATTGTGGCCATACCTCTTTTGATCTTGGGCACTCAAAACGGAAGTGCTTGATGCTATCCGGTCCCATATTGTTGGGGAACGTAGTAATTCCAAAAAAAAGTTCCTACGCACATGCAAGATCATGGTGATGCATAGCAACGAGAGGGGAGAGTGTGTCCACGTACCCTCGTAGACCGAAAGCGGAAGCGTTAGCACAACGCGGTTGATGTAGTCGTACGTCTTCACGACCCGACCGATCCAAGTACCGAACGTACGACACCTCTGAGTTCAGCACACGTTCAGCTCGATGACGTCCCACGAACTCCGATCCAGCAGAGCTTTGCAGGAGAGTTCCGTCAGCACAACGGCGTGATGACGGTGTTGATGATGCTACCGACGCAGGGCTTCGCCTAAGCACCGCTACGATATTACCGAGGTGGAATATGGTGGAGAGGGGCACCGCACACGGCTAAGAGATCAATGATCAATTGTTGTGTCTAGAGGTGCCCCCCTGCCCCCGTATATAAAGGAGCAAGGGGCGAAGGCGGCCGGCCAAGAGGAGGGCGCGCCAAGGGGGGAGTCCTACTCCCACCGGGAGTAGGACTCCTCCTTTCCTTGTAGGAGTAGGAGAAGGGAAGGAAAAAGGAGAAGGAAGGAAGGGGGCGCCCCCCCCCCCTCCCTAGTCCATTTCGGACCAGTCCATGGGGAGGGGTGCGGCCACCCTTTGAGGCCTTTCTCTCCTTTCCCGTATGGCCCATTAAGGCCCAATACGAATTCCTGTAACTCTCCGGTACTCCGAAAAATACCCGAATCACTCGGAACCTTTCCGATGTTCAAATATAGTCGTCCAATATATCGATCTTTACGTCTCGACCATTTCGAGACTCCTCGTCATGTCCACGATCTCATCCGAGACTCCGAACTACCTTCAGTACATCAAAACACATAACTCATAATATAAATCGTCACCGAATGTTAAGCATGCGGACCCTACGGGTTCGAGAACTATGTAGACATGACGAGACACGTCTCCAGTCAATAACCAATAGCGGAACCTGGATGCTCATATTGGCTCCCACATATTCTACGAAGATCTTTATCGGTCAAACCGCATAACAACATACGTTGTTCCCTTTGTCATCGGTATGTTACTTGCCCGAGATTCGATCGTTGGTATCTCAATACCTAGTTCAATCTTATTACCGGCAAGTCTCTTTACTCGTTCCGTAATGCATCATCTCGCAACTAACTCATTAGTCACATTGCTTGCAAGGCTTATAGTGATGTGCATTACCGAGAGGGCCCAGGGATACCTCTCCAACAGTCGGAGTGACAAATCCTAATCTCGAAATATGCCAACTCAACAAGTACCTTCGGAAACACCTGTAGAGCACCTTTATAATTACCCAGTTACGTTGTGACGTTTGGTGGCACACAAAGTGTTCCTCCGGTAAACGGGAGTTGCATAATATCATAGTCATAGGAACATGTATAAGTCATGAAGAAAGCAATAGCAACATACTAAATGATCAAGTGCTAAGCTAACGGAATGGGTCTAAGTCAATCACATCATTCTCTAATGATGTGATCCCGTTAATCAAATGACAACTCATGTATATGGCTAGGAAACTTAACCATCTTTGATTCAACGAGCTAGTCAAGTAGAGGCATACTAGTGACATTATGTTTGTCTATGTATTCACACATGTACTAAGTTTCCGGTTAATACAATTCTAGCATGAATAATAAACATTTATCATGAAATAAGAAAATAAATAATAATTTTATTATTGCTTCTAGGGCATATTTCCTTCACATATTGCATTCCGGACAATGTGTTTTCACTTTCATGTGCTTCGAGGCCAGAACCGCCTTACACGGAATAGCACTACGGAGAACTCTTCAAATAAAAATCCGGATCTTTGCGGGGCATTGTAAGCTCCATATCAAGTTCCACTTCTCGTCAGGGTATGATGATTCGGCTCTAGTTTGCAGCAAGTGACCAAATTGATGAAGAAAATATGCCCTAGAGGCAATAATAAAGTTATTATTTATTTCCTTAATTCATGATAAATGTTTATTATTCATGCTAGAATTGTATTAATTGGAAACTTATTACATGTGTGAATACATAGACTAAACAAAGTGTCCCTAGTATGCCTCTACTTGACTAGCTCGTTAATCAAAGATGGTTAAGTTTCTTAACCATAGACATGTGTTGTCATTTGATGATCGGGGTCACATCATTAGAAGAATGATGTGATGGACATGACCCATCCCTTAGCTTAGAATTATGATCGTTACAGTTTCATTGTTACTGTTTTCTTCATGACTTATACACGTTCCTCAGACTATGAGATTATGCAACTCCCGAATACCGGAGGAACACCTTGTGTGCTATCAGACGTCACAACGTAAATGGGTGATTATAAAGATACTCTACAGGTGTCTCCGAAGGTGTTTGTTGGGTTGACATAGATTGAGATTAGGATTTGTCACTCCGTGTTTCGGAGAGGTATCTCTGGGCCCTCACGGTAATGCTCATCACTATAAGCCTTGCAAGCAATGTAACTAATGAGTTAATTGCAGGATGAAGTGTTATGGAACGAGTAAAGAGACTTGCCGGTAACTAGATTGAACTAGGTATAGTGATACCGACGATCAAATCTCGGGCAAGTAACATACCGATGACAAAGGGAACAACATATGTTGTTATGCGGTTTGACCGATAAAGATCTTCGTAAAATATATAGGAGCCAATATGAGCATCCAGGTTCCTCTATTGGTTATTGACAAGAGATGTGTCTCGGTCATGTCTACATAGTTCTCGAACCCGTAAGGTCCGCACGCTTAATGTTCGATGACGATATGTATTATGAGGTATGTGTTTTTGATGACCGAAGTTTGTTCGGAGTCCCGGATGAGATCACGGACGTGACGAGGAGTCTCGAAATGGTCAAGACATAGAGATTCATATATTGGACCATGTTATTCAGACACTGCAAGTGTTCCGGGAAGTTTCGGGTAAAACTGGAGTGCCGGAAAGGTTACCGGAACCCCCCGGGGGAACTAATGGGCCACCATGGGCCTTACTAGAGAGAGAGGAGGGCCGCAGGAGGGCTGGCCACGCCCCCCCTTGAGTCCGAATTGGACAAGGGAAGGGGGGCGGCGCCCCCCCTTTCCTACTCCCTCTCCCTCTCCTTTCCTTCCCCCTCTCTTCCTTGGAGGGGAATCCTACTAGGGCTAGGAAGTCCTAGTAGGACTCCTCCTCTTGGGGCGTGCCATAGGTCCGGCCGGCCTCCCCCTCCCTCCTTTATATATGGGGGCAGGGGGCACCCTAGAAAACACAAGTTTCTCTTAACCGTGTGCGGTGCCGCCTCCACAGTTACACACCTCGATCATACCATCATAGTCCTTAGGCGAAGCCCTACGCCGGTAACATCATCATCACCGTCGCCACACCGTCGTGCTGACGGAACTCACCCTCGTCCTCAACTGGATCAAGAGTACGAGGGACGTCATCGAGCTGAACGTGTGCTGAACGCGGAGGTGTCGTATGTTCGGTACTTAGATCGGTTGGATCGCGAAGAAGTTTGACTACATCAACCACGTTATTGAAACGCTTCCGCTTTCGATCTACGAGGGTACGTGGACACACTCTTCCCTCTTGTTGCTATGCATCTCCTAGATAGATCTTGCGTGATCGTAGGAATTTTTTTGAAATTACCACGTTCCCCAACAATTGAGCATTCCATTCCACTTGGTAAGCAGATCGTACCAAAAAGATTCCATTCTTGGTGGGATCCGAGGCAATGAAATCTGACATTTCAAGTACAAGCAAGGGTATAGCAAGTATTCTCTGGACATACACTTCCTAGAACGTTTGATTAACCAATTGTGAGTCCCAGTTTCCAGTTGTTGGGTCGACAAGTAGAGTTAAAATACCAACACATTCCCAATTTTTGTTATTTATCTATACTACCGTTGACCGTGGCCCTACTTTCTTTTTGTCACAGTTGCAAGTCCATTCTCAACTCGCAACTAGGGCAGGGTCGTTTTTTGTCCTGGTTGCAAGTCTACCATCGACTCACAACTAGGGTCCGACCTTTTTTTGTCCTAGTTGCAATCCCATCCTTGACTCGTAACTGTAGCCTGATCTTTTTTTTGTTCCAGTTGTAAGTCTGTCCCCAACTCGCAACCGGGGACTGGTCTTTTTTGTCCCAGTTGCAATCCCATCCTCGACTCGCAACTGTGGCACAACATTTTTTTTGTCCTAGTTGCAAATCCATCCTCAACTCGCAACCGAGAGCCGACCTTTTTTTGTCCCTGTTGCAAGTCCATCCTTGACTCGTAACAGGGGGAGCGACCTTTTTTGTCCTAGTTGTAACTTTACCCTAGACATGCAATTAGGGGGCACCTTTTTCCTATCCCAGTCGCAAGTCCACATTTGACATGCAACTGGAGACCAAGCCATTTTTGTCTTACTTGCAAGTCCAACGACACCCCTGACATGCAATTGGGGGTCCTACTTTTTTTGTCCCAGTTGCAAGTCCCCCCCCCCTCAATATGCAACCAAGAGATCGAGCATTTTTTGTCCCAGTTACAAGTCCACTCTTGATACTCAACCGGGGGAGGAGAGCGGCCCGCTTTTGCCCCAGCTACAACTCCACCCTCGATACGCAACTGGGGGCCCCACTCATTATAGTCCATGTTGCAAGTCCACCATCGACGAGCAACTGGGCTCGACCCCTTTTTATCCTAGTTACAAGTCCACCTCCAACAAGCAATTAGGCTGACCCCTTTTTGGCTCAGTTGCAAGTTCACCTTCGACACGCAACTGCATCGCTTCAACGAGACTGCAATTAGGGGTAGGAGAAGAGTTGTCAGCCAGTTGTATGTCCACATTTGAAAAATATTTTTTTTAAAAATCATGAACATTTTCTTAAAATTAATAGTTGTCTTACAAATCATGAACTTTTCCAAATTCATGTTTTATTGTTTTAAAAAACCAATGAACTTTTTCCAAATTTTTCGACATTTTTTCACGAACATATTTTTGTATTCGATGACTTATCTAATTCATGGAATTTTTCAAATTTCCTATTCTTTTCTAATTCATGGACTTTTAAAATTTGCAAATAATTTTTTATTTCACCAAATAGTTTATAGAAGAAACAGGAAAAGATCACAACATTTCTCGCGAGCTCTACATCAAGGTGCCTCATACTTTCGCCAAGGAGATCCACTGTTTTACCAAATTATTCATGCGTTCATTCATCAAGCCACATGCAATGGTTCAAACACGTCAAACTCTAATGTAGCCTAGTCATGGCATGGGACAAGCTGTAGCCAGAAGCAGAGAACCACCAATGTTTTTATGTTCATCTTTTTTTTCTGTTTAGTGCAACAACACCTAAGCCCAACCAATAACAAAAAAAACAACCAAACTAAAAAACCCAAAACCCATATGGCACTTAGCCAGTAGCAGAAGCAGCCGTCTACGGGTATTCAAGTGGCTCATGTCGCCCCACCCCGCGGGCGACCCAGGCGAAACCCTAGCTGCCGCACCAGCCTCCCCCAGATTCACCCCCCTCCCCTTGCCGCCGCCGACAAGTGCAGCCGGGCAAAGCCCGCGTGGCGTCGGCGACGGCAGGGCCTTCCTCTTCTTCCCTCTTGCGAGGACATGGCGGTGCGGGGCCGCTCGGCCAAGGAGAGGCGCAGGGGCGTTGCATGAGCGACGAGCAGGCGTGGTGGGCGCGGCGCGCGCGGCGAGCGGGCGTCGGGGCGCTAGGCAGGTGCGGCGAGCTGGCGTTGGCAGGTACGGTGCGCTCGGCGAGCAGGCAGCGGCGCGTGCCGGGGCGCCAGACAGGTGCGGTGGGCGCAGCATGCCAGTGCGAGCGTCAGGGGCGGTGCAGGCTTGCGTGCGAGGTGCGGACCTTGCCCTGGCTGTGCTCGATCTGATGTGTCCGTCAATGGATCTCGTTGCCCGAGGTCGCGCTGGTGGTGGTTCACTAGTGCAGAACCGGCCTTTAGTGCCGGTTCGTGACGGCCTTTAGTGCCGGTTCGCCAACCGGCACTAAAGAGTGGGGACTAAAGGTCCCACTCCTTTAGTACCGGTTCAACATGAACCGGCGCTAAAGAGCCACCACGTGGCACGAGCCAGGCCTGAGTGCGTGTAGGACATTAGTACCGGTTGGTAACACCAACCGGTACTAAATGTTTGGGTGTTTTTTAAAAAAAATTGCTTTAATTTGTGTTTTCAATTTGGCTTTATTTTCCATTTAATTCTTTTTTGTTTGCTGGTATTTCACGATACTACAAATTGTACACGTTATGCTTATATATAAATAGATTTTCTCGTCAGTAGAACTGCATATATATATATATATATATATATATATAATATCATCGAATGTCTCACAGCCAACACAATTAACTATTCGCACATACACATGTATATACATATACAATTTCTCCTACATGTTGCCTTGGTGCCTTCGGAGCACGATGACAAGTGGTTCATGGGGGCAGTAGCGGGTAATAGTATTCTTCTTTGGGGTCTATGACCTGGTCGAGCAAAAATCCGGCTATTTCCTTTTGAAGTGCTAGTATGCCGTCCGTTGGTAGGAGCTTATCCCGCACCTCTCTTAACTATTAAGAAGGAGATCAATATGCATGTGTATTAGTTGTGTTACAAGATATCGATAATGGTGTGAATAGAGTTCTGACAACGTACCCAGTCCTATCTTTGAGATCTGCTCCTTTTGGACGACATCATGCGAATGTTCTCGCAAACGTAGAATGCACACAGATCATTCCCCGACGCCTGTTTCAGGGCCTTTACGATAATGGAATTGAATCAGATAATGATTAATCAAGCATGATAATTAATTAATGGTATTGAAACAAGAATTAAAGAGATGGCTAGCTAGCTAGTACTACTTAATTACTTACCCTTGGTCGATGCCAAAACAACTTTTTTGGCCATTTGCCTAGATTCACCTTGATGAACTTTGCCCAAGCCCTGCCCGCTGGCAAAGAAAATCAATAAAGGGGTTATTAAATAGTTCATATGAGGAAATGATGAACTAATAATAGGCCGATATATAGTTAATAATGATTGAAATTACCTGTTGACTATCCCATTCATGATGGTGTAGTCTTTATCTTCTTTAAGTAGCGAGTCAAGTACTTCAACTATTGCTTTGTCAACTTTAATGACTAACAAGATCCAGTGAAAACTGCATGCGCACAGGTTTGCATGTCTTAATTAAGCGGGCATGTGCATAAAATTAGTCAACTATCATAAATCGTATACACTTAATTATTAACATCTAGCTAGCTAGTAAGCAAAAATAGAATTTGTATTAACTCACAGGAAGTTGTAAGGAAGTAGTATATCTTTATTGGTATTAAGGCGCTTCAAGAACTCTAGCATGCTTTCCTCTACACTTGCTTTAGAAGTTGCAAGATTCCATGTGTACTCATTAATGGTATTTTGGTCAATGAATCCAATGCCATAGCGTCCAGATTTTTTCATTTCATACATCTTCATCCTGCATATAATGTTGGAAATATGCCCTAGAGGCAATAATAAAAGGATTATTATTATATTTCTTTGTTCATGATAGTTGTCTTTTATTGATGCTATAATTGTATTATCCGGAAATCGTAATACATGTGTGAATACTTAGACCAGAATATGTCCCTAGTGAGCCTCTAGTTGACTAGCTCGTTGATCAACAGATAGTCATGGTTTCCTGACTATGGACATTGGATGTTGTTGATAACGGGATCACATCATTAGGAGAATGATGTGATGGACAAGACCCAATCCTAAGCATAGCACAAAGATCGTGTAGTTCGTTTGCTAGAGCTTTTCCAATGTCAACTATCTTTTCCTTGGACCATGAGATCGTGTAACTCCCGGATACTGTAGGAGTGCTTTGGGTGTACCAAACGTCGAAACGTAACTGGGTGACTATAAAGGTGCACTACAGGTATCTCCGAAAGTGTTTGTTGGGTTGACACGGATCGAGACTGGGATTTGTCACTCCGTATAACGGAGAGGTATCACTGGGCCCACTCGGTAGTGCATCATCATAATGAGCTCAAAGTGACCAAGTCTCTGGTCACGGGATCATGCATTACGGTACGAGTAAAGTGACTTGCCGGTAACGAAATTGAATGAGGTATTGGGATACCGACGATCGAATCTCGGGCAAGTAACATACCGTTTGACAAAGGGAATAGTATACGGGGTTGCTTGGATCCTCTACATCATGGTTCATCTGATGAGATCATCGAGGAGTATGTGGGAGCCAACATGGGTATCCAGATCCCGCTGTTGGTTATTGACCGGAGAGCCGTCTCGGTCATGTCTGCATGTCTCCCGAACCTGTAGGGTCTACACACTTAAGGTTCGGTGACGCTAGGGTTGTATGAATATGAGTATGCAGCAAACCGAATGTTGCTCAGAGTCCCGGATGAGATCCCGGATGTCACGAGGAGTTCCGGAATGGTCCGGAGGTAAAGAATTATATATATGAAGTGCTGTTTCGGCCATCGGGAAAGTTTCAGGGTCACTCGATATTGTACCGGGACCACCGGAAGGGTCCCGGGGGTCCATCGGGTGGGGCCACCTATCCCGGAGGGCCCCGTGGGCTGAGGTGGGAGGGGAACCAGCCCCTGGTGGGCTGGTGCGCCCCCCTTGGGCCCCCCTACGCCTAGGGTTGGAAACCCTAGGGTGGGGGGGGGGGGCACCACTTGCCTTGGGGGGCACTCCACCCGCTGGCGCCGCCCCCTTGGGAGATTCCTATCTGCAGGGCCGGGGCTCCCCCAGGGGGCCTATATAAAGGAGGGGGGAGGGAGGGCAGCCGTACCCTGAGTCTTGGCGCCTCCCTCCCCCTGCTACACCTCTTCCTCCTACCACAGTTGCTTGGCGAAGCCCTGCCGGAGTCCTGCTGCATCCACCACCACGCTGTCGTGCTGCTGGATCTTCATCAACCTCTCCTTCCCCCTTGCTGGATCAAGACGGAGGAGATGTCACGCTGACCGTACGTGTGTTGAACGCGGAGGTGCCGTCCGTTCGACGCTAGGATCTCCGGTGATAGGATCACGACGAGAACGACTCCCTCAACTCCGTTCTCTTGAACGCTTCCGCACGCGATCTACAAGTGGTATGTAGATGCATCTCTCTCTCGTTGCTAGATGAACTCATAGATTGATCTTGGTTAACGTAGGAATTTTTTTATTTTATGCAACGTTCCCCAACAGTGGCATCATGAGCTAGGTCTATGCGTAGTTCTCTATTGCACGAGTAGAACACAAATCTGTTGTGGGCGTAGACCTTGTCAACTTGCTTGCCACTACTAGTCTTTTCTTGCTTCAGCGGTATTGTGGGATGAAGCGGACCGGACTGACCTTACACGTACGCTTACGTGAGACAGGTTCCACCGACTGACATGCACTAGTTGCATAAGGTGGCTAGCGGGTGTCTGTCTCTCCTACTTTAGTTGGAGCGGATTCGATGAAAAGGGTCCTTATGAAGGGTAAATAGAAGTTGACAAAATCACGTTGTGGTTATTCGTAGGTAAGAAAACGTTCTTGCTAGAACCCAATTGCAGCCACGTAAAAGATGCAACAACAATTAGAGGACGTCTAACTTGTTTTTGCAGCAATTGTCATGTGATGTGATATGGCCAGAAGTTGTGATGAATGATGAATGATATATTGTGATGTATGAGATCATATTCTTGTAATAGGAATCACGACTTGCATGTCGATGAGTATGACAACCGGCAGGAGCCATAGGAGTTGTCTTAATTATTGTATGACCTGTGTGTCAATGATTTAACACCATGTAATTACTTTACTTTATTGCTAAACCGTTAGCTATAGTAGTAGAAGTAATAGTTGGCGAGCAACTTCATGGAGGCACGATGATGGAGATCATGATGATGGAGATCATGGTGTCATGCCGGAGATGAAGATGATAATGGAGCCCCGAAGATGGAGATCGAAGGAGCTATATGATATTGGCCATATCATGTCACTACTTTATATAATTGCATGTGATGTTTATTATGTTTTATGCATCTTGTTTACTTAGAATGGCGGTAGTAAATAAGATGATCCCTTATAATAATTTCAAGAAAGTGTTCCCCCTAACTGTGCGCCGTTGCTAAAGTTCGTCGTTTCGAAGCACCACGTGATGACCGGGTGTGATAGATCCTTATGTTCACATACAATGGGTGTAAGACAGTTTTACACATGCAAAAACACTTAGGGTTAACTTGACGAGCCTAGCATGTACAGACATGGCCTCGGAACACAAGAGACCGAGAGGTCGAACATGAGTCGTATGGAAGATACGATCAACATGGAGATGTTCACCGATGATGACTAGTCCGTCTCACGTGATGATCGGACACAACATAGTCAACTCGGATCGTGTAACACTTAGATGACTAGAGGGATGTGAATCTGAGTGGGAGTTCATTAAATAATTTGATTAGATGAACTTAATTATCATGAACTTAGTCTAAAATCTTTGCAAAATATGTCTTGTAGATCAAATGGCCAACGCTCATGTCAACATGAACTTCAACGCGTTCCTAGAGAAAACCAAGCTGAAAGATGATGGCAGCAACTATTCGGACTGGGTCCGGAACCTGAGGATCATCCTCATAGCAGCCAAGAGAGCATATGTCCTAGAAGGACCGCTAGGTGAAGCACCCATCCCAGAGAACCAAGACGTTATGAACGCTTGGCAGTCACGTGATGATGATTACTCCCTCGTTCAGTGCGGCATACTTTACAGCTTAGAACCGGGGCTCCAACAGCGTTTTGAGCAACACAGAGCATATGAGATGTTCGAGGAGCTGAAAATGGTTTTTCAAGCTCATGCCCGGGTCGAGAGATATGAAGTCTCCGACAAGTTCTATAGTTGTAAGATGGAGGAAAACAGTTCTGTCAGTGAGCACATACTCAAAATGTCTGGGTTGCACAACTGCCTGTCCTAGCTGGAGATCAACCTCCCGGACGAGGTGGTCATTGACAGAATACTTCAGTCGCTCCCACCGAGCTACAAGAGCTTTCTGATGAACTACAATATGCAGGGTATTGTGAAGACCATTCCTGAAGTATTTTCAATGCTGAAGTCAGCAGAGGTTGAAATCAAGAAAGAACATCAAGTGTTGATGGTCAATGAGACCACTAAGTTCAAGAAGGGCAAGGGTAAGAAGAACTTCAAGAAGGACGGCAAGGATGTTGCCGCGCCCAGTAAGCCAGTTGCCGGGAAGAAGTCAAAGAATGGACCCAAGCCTGAGACTGAGTGCTTTTATTGCAAAGGGAAGGGTCACTGGAAGTGGAACTGCCCCAAATACTTAGCGGACAAGAAGGCCGGTAACACTAAAGGTATATGCGATATACATGTAATTGATGTGTACCTTACCAGTACTCATAGTAACTCCTGGGTATTTGATACCGGTGCCGTTGCTCATATTTGTAACTCACAACAGGAGCTTCGTAATAAGCGGAGACTGGCGAAGGACGAGGTGACGATGCGTGTCGGGAATGGTTCCAAGGTCGATGTGATCGCCGTTGGCACGCTACCTCTACATTTACCTACGGGATTAGTTTTAAACCTCAATAATTGTTATTTAGTGCCAAGTTTGAGCATGAACATTGTATCTGGATCTCGTTTAATACGAGATGGCTACTCATTTAAATCCGAGAATAATGGTTGTTCTATTTATATGAGAGATATGTTTTATGGTCATGCCCCGATGGTCAATAGTTTATTCTTAATGAATCTCGAACGTAATGTTACACATATTCATAGTGTGAATACCAAGATATGTAAAGTTGATAACGATAGTCCCACATACTTGTGGCACTGCCGCCTTGGTCACATTGGTGTCAAGCGCATGAACAAGCTCCATGCTGATGGACTTTTAGAGTCTCTCGATTATGAATCATTTGACACATGCGAACCATGCCTTATGGGCAAAATGACCAAGACTCCATTATCCGGAACTATGGAGCGAGCAACCAACTTATTGGAAATCATACATACTGATGTGTGTGGTCCAATGAGTGTTGAGGCTCGCGGAGGATATCGTTATGTTCTCACTCTCACTGATGACTTAAGTAGATATGGGTATGTCTACTTGATGAAACACAAGTCTGAGACCTTTGAAAAGTTCAAGGAATTTCAGAATGAAGTAGAGAATCAACGTGACCAAAAGATAAAATTCTTACGATCAGATCGTGGAGGAGAATATTTAAGTCACGAATTTGGTACACACTTAAGGAAATGTGGAATCGTTTCACAACTCACGCCGCCTGGAACACCTCAGCGTAACGGTGTGTCCGAACGTCGTAATCGCACTCTATTGGATATGGTGCGATCTATGATGTCTCTTACCAATTTACCGCTATCATTTTGGGGTTACGCTCTAGAGACAGCTACATTCACTTTAAATAGGGCACCGTCTAAATCCGTTGAGACGACACCGTAGGAATTATGGTTTGGGAAGAAACCTAAGCTGTCATTTCTAAAAGTTTGGGGATGCGATGCTTATGTCAAGAAACTTCAACCTGAAAAGCTCGAACCCAAGTCGGAAAAATGCGTCTTCATAGGATACCCTAAGGAAACCATTGGGTATACCTTCTACCTTAGATCTGAAGGCAAGATCTTTGTTGCCAAGAACGGATCCTTTCTGGAAAAAGAGTTTCTCTCGAAAGGAGTAAGTGGGAGGAAAGTAGAACTCGATGAAGTACCACCTCTTGAACCGGAAAGTAGTGCAGCTCAGGAAAATGTTCTTGTGGTACCTACACCGACTGGAGAGGAAATTAATGATGATGATCAAGGTACTTCAGATCAAGTTGCTACTGAACTTCGTAGGTCCACGAGGACACGTTCCACACCAGAGTGGTATGGCAACCCTGTCTTGGAAATCATGTTGTTAGACAACGGTGAACCTTCAAACTATGAAGAAGCGATGGCGGGCCCAGATTCCAACAAATGGCTAGAAGCCATTTAGTCCGAGATAGAATCCATGTATGAAAATAAAGTATGGACTTTGACTGACTTGCCCGATGATCGGCGAGCGATAGAAAACAAATGGATCTTTAAGAAAAAGACGGATGCGGATGGTAATGTCACCATCTATAAAGCTCGACTTGTTGCTAAGGGTTATCGACAAGTTCAAGGGGTTGACTACGATGAGACTTTCTCTCCCGTAGTGAAGCTTAAGTCCGTCCGAATCATGTTAGCAATTGCCGCATACTATGATTATGAGATATGGCAGATGGACGTCAAAACGGCATTCCTTAACGGTTATCTTAAGGAAGAGTTGTATATGATGCAGCCGGAAGGTTTTGTCAATCCTAAGAATGCTAACAAAGTATGCAAGCTCCAGTGATCCATTTATGGGCTGGTGCAAGCATCTCGGAGTTGGAACATTCGCTTTGATGAGATGATCAAAGCGTTTGGATTTATGCAGACTTATGGAGAAGCCTGCGTTTACAAGAAAGTGAGTGGGAGCTCTGTAGCATTTCTCATATTATATGTAGATGACATACTTTTGATGGGAAATGATATAGAATTCTTGGACATCATTAAGGCCTACTTGAATAAGTGTTTTTCAATGAAGGGACCTTGGAGAAGCTGCTTACATATTAGGCATCAAGATCTATAGGGATAGATCGAGACGCCTCATAGGTCTTTCACAAAGCACATACCTTGATAAGATTTTGAAGAAGTTCAAAATGGATCAGTCCAAGAAAGGGTTCTTGCCTGTATTGCAAGGTGTGAGATTGAGCTCGGCTCAATGCCCGACCATGGCAAAAGATAAAGAAGAGATGAGTGTCATCCCCTATGCCTCAGCCATAGGATCTATTATGTATGCCATGCTGTGTACCAGACCAGATGTAAACCTTGCCGTAAGTTTGGTAGGTAGGTACCAAAGTAATCCCGGCAAGGAACACTGGACAGCGGTCAAGAATATCCTAAAGTACCTGAAAAGGACAAAGGACATGTTTCTCGTTTATGGAGGTGACAAAGAGCTCGTCGTAAAGGGTTACGTCGACGCTAGCTTCGACACAGATCTGGATGACTCTAAGTCACAAACCGGATACGTGTATATGTTGAATCGTGGAGCAGTAAGCTGGTGCAGTTGCAAGCAGAGCGTCGTGGCGGGATCTACATGTGAAGCGGAGTACATGGCAGCCTCGGAGGCAGCGCATGAAGCAATATGGATGAAGGAGTTCACCACCGATCTAGGAGTCATACCCAATGCATCGGGGCCAATCACACTCTTCTATGACAACACTTGAGCTATTACCCTTGCCAAGGAGCCCAGGTTTCACAAGAAGACCAGGCACATCAAGCGTCATTTAAACTCCATCCGTGAAAATGTTCAAGATGGAGACCTAGATATTTGCAAAGTACATACGGATCTGAATGTCGCAGATTCGTTGACTAAACCTCTTCCGCGAGCAAAACATGATCAACACCAGAACTGTATGGGTGTTCGATTCATCACAATGTAACTAGATTATTGGCTCTAGTGCAAGTGGGAGACTGTTGGAAATATGCCCTAGAGGCAATAATAAAAGGATTATTATTATATTTCTTTGTTCATGATAGTTGTCTTTTATTCATGCTATAATTGTATTATCCGGAAATCGTAATACACGTGTGAATACTTAGACCACAACATGTCCCTAGTGAGCCTCTAGTTGACTAGCTCGTTGATCAACAGATAGTCATGGTTTCCTGACTATGGACATTGGATGTTGCTCATAATGGGATCACATCATTAGGAGAATGATGTGATGGACAAGACCCAATCCTAAGCATAGCACAAAGATCGTGTAGTTCGTTTGCTAGAGCTTTTCCAATGTCAAGTATCTTTTACTTAGACCATGAGATCGTGTAACTCTTGGATACTGTAGGAGTGCTTTGGGTGTACCAAACGTCACAACGTAACTGGGTGACTATAAAGGTGCACTACAGGTATCTCTGAAAGTGTCTGTTGGGTTGACACGGATCGAGACTGGGATTTGTCACTCCGTATAACGGAGAGGTATCACTAGGCCCACTCGGTAGTGCATCATCATAATGAGCTCAAAGTGACCAAGTGTCTGGTCACAGGATCATGCATTACGGTACGAGTAACGTGACTTGCCGGTAACGAAATTGAACGAGGTATTGGGATACCGACGATCGAATCTCGGGCAAGTAACATACCGTTTGACAAAGGGAATAGTATACGGGGTTGCTTGAATCCTCGACATCGTGGTTCATCCGATGAGATCATCGAGGAGTATGTGGGAGCCAACATGGGTATCTAGATCCCGCTGTTAGTTATTGACCGGAGAGCCGTCTCGGTCATGTCTGCATGTCTCCCGAACCCGTAGGGTCTACACACTTAAGGTTCGGTGACGCTAGGGTTGTATGAATATGAGTATGCAGCAAACTGAATGTTGTTCAGAGTCTCGGATGAGATCCCGGGCGTCACGAGGAGTTCCGGAATGGTCCAGAGGTAAAGAATTATATATAGGAAGTGCTGTTTCGGCCATCGAGAAAGTTTCGGGGTCACCCGGTATTGTACCAGGACCACCGGAAGGGTCTTGGGGGTCCATCGGGTGGGGCCACCTATCTCGGAGGGCCCCGTGGGCTAAGGTGGGAGGGGAACCAGCCCCTAGTGGGCTGGTGCGCCCCCCTTGGCCCCCCCTGCGCCTAGGGTTGGAAACCGTAGGGTGGGGGGCGCACCACTTGCCTTGGGGGGCACTCCACCCCCTGGCCACCGCCCCCTTGGGAGATTCCCATCTCCAAGGCCGGCGCCCCCCCAGGGGGCCTATATAAAGGAGGGGGGGAGGGAGGGCAGCCGTACCCTGAGTCTTGGCGCCTCCCTCCCCCTGCTACACCTCTTCCTCCTCCCGTAGTTGCTTGGCGAAGCCCTGCCGGACTCCTGCTGCATCCAACATCACGCCGTCGTGCTGCTGGATCTTCATCAACCTCTCCTTCCCCCTTGCTGGATCAAGACGGAGGAGACGTCACGCTGACCGTACGTGTGTTGAACGCGAAGGTGCCGTCCGTTCGGCGCTAGGATCTCCGGTGATAGGATCACGACGATAACGACTCCCTCAACCCCGTTCTATTGAACGCTTCCGCACGCGATCTACAAGTGGTATGTAGATGCATATCTCTCTCTCGTTGCTAGATGAACTCATAGATTGATCTTGGTGAACGTAGGAATTTTTTTATTTTATGCAACGTTCCCCAACATATAATACCACAAAAAAGAATATATAGTGAGGATAATTACATGTAATGATTGATCAAATATTACAGAAAGAAATCACTTACAGACAATAGCAACTGACGAGATATTTGTCGAGTGCGTCTTGATTGTATAACTGAAATAGTTCTGAATACTCAACGCACAGAGCTTTCTCATGGTAGTAATGCTCCTTCTTGACATTCACCATGAGGGACTCTCGATTGGAAATCTTGGTAATGTTCATGTACCATTGATGCAATTCATACATTCTCATTGGGAGGTTCTTGACCTTGTCTGGCTTGACCAAAGGTTGGCCCCGGACATATTTCCATTTTATTTCCTCCTCTCTAAGCGGAGACATGGGCTCAATTTTGAGGAGTTGTCCAACAGAGATCTTGAGCATTTCAGCCTGCATTATATGCTCCTCCGTTATTACCACATCGCCTAGCTGGGGAACTTTAACGGTTTGCCCACAATAATATTGGGCGCATGGCCTCCTCTCATGTGTTGTTGGCACAACAAGCGGGGGGATCGATTGCGCCGCCTGTTCTCCCAGCTGGGGAACGGGTTTCCCGCATTTTTGGCCCGCTGCTTGTTGGCTCGAGCTCGATCTTGCTTCCTTCTTTAGCCATTCTTGATGTAGTTTCCTGATTTGGCGCTCATAGTCCGAGTCAACAGGCTTGGGAGCTGGTTCTCTAGCCATACGAATGAAGTGGTCAATTGTTTTCTCAGACACTTTCTCCTTTGGCGGTGGTGCCGGTTTCGGTGCAAAATGGGCGTCCACTTGGGCATGCACTATGGCTGCGTTTTGCTCCTTAGTCATGTCGTAAGGCCTCTGAGGAAGAGGAGCGAGGCTTGGATCATATTTATATCGCTTGTCTCCACCTGTACTTCCTGAACTACCTCGACTCGTACCGCTACGCACCATAGCTGCGGCTTGTCTTTTTTGCGATTGCTGAGACGACGGAGATGGCTGACGTGGCTGAGTTGGACCAGGAGAAGTGGCTTGACGATGTGCCGGACTTGAAGCAGGAGGTGTGGCCTGACACGGTGCCAGACTTGAAACCGGAGAAGTGGCATGACGATGTGCCGGACTTGAAACAAGAGGAGTCAGCTCACGTGTTCGGGGACTTGGAGGAGGTGGCGGACTTCGAGGAGGAGTCAGCTCACGCGTTCGTGGACTTGGAGGAGCGGGAGTCTGCTGACTCGGTGGCGGACTTCGAGGAGGAGTCGGCAGACGACACGGTGTCGGTGGACTTCGAAAGATGATGCAATCCTTTCTCCATAGGATGATACGATGTATGGCCTCTCCCAGTGTGCGCTCGTCTTCACCTCCAAGAATGTCAAGCTGTAGCCCTGAATATGGGTCCACCACTTCATCAACCAAGACACGAGCATAGCCCTCTGGAATCGGGATGCAATGGAAGGTTGCTTCGGGGGTAATTGTAAAAGAAACGCCATCCGCCACCTTCATGGATATGTTCTTTATTTTGGAGTGTAGCTCACAGTTAGTGTTCTCTATGATGTCATCCATAGGGTATGTATCCAACAGTGTGTCGCCCGGGGCAGAACCAACGCTGCTTCTCGGCATGGATGGAACGGTGCTATCCAATGCTAGACGATCATCCGCTTGCTATTGCCGCTGCTGAGACTCCCTTTCCTGGCTAAGTGAGTCCATCTGCTGCTGCTGGAATTTGAGTGCCAGGTCCGCGTGCCTTGCTTCTAGGCCTTGAAGGCGTTCTGCGTCCTGCTTCCTCTGCTCCTCCTCCAGCTTCCTTTTTCTTCTCCTCCTCCATATTCCTTCTTGCACGGGTCCTGTAGTCCTCGTTTCATTCTGAAAAGCCCTCATACCAGGGAATAACGCCCTTGCCTCATGTTTTTCCCGGGTGTTCAGGATTTCCCAGGGCGCGTGTAAGCTCGTCGTTCTCTCTGTTGGGCGTGAACACCCCCCTTCGAGCTTCTTCTATTGCGTCAAGTATCTTTTGTTCGGCTCCTTTTAGATTTGCCTTCCGTGAAACTTCGCCTGTCTTCTGGTCCAACGCCCCCCCATGTGCGTAGAACCAAGTTCTGCACCTTGGGGGCCAGTTCCTAGTAACCGGAGTGACCCCTGCATCCTCCATGTCTTGCTCATACTTATCCCACTTAGGCAATCCCACCACGTAGCCACCTGGACCCAGCCTATGGAACTGTGTCTTTTTTGCGGCATTTGCCTTGTTTTCATCGACCGTTCCTTAGAGAATTCTGAATCCTTGAAGGTCACAAAATCGTCCCAGTGTTCTCTTTGCTTCTCCAGTGTTCCCGTGAATTCTGGAGTCTTCCTTTCTGCAGCGAGGTAGTTGGCCCATACAGTTTTCTTGTGGGTGTTGAATGCAATTACCATCTTCTTAAGAGCAGCGCTCTTGACTTTCTCCACATCTGCTTCAGTGAATTGATCTGGTAGGGTGAAATGTTCCATCAGAGATTTCCAAAGGTCTTTTTTGGCTTTGTCGTTGACCCAAGTAACACCTGGACATTTAGTCTTTGGCTCTTTCCATTCTTGAATGGAGATCGGGAGTTTGTGCTTCACAAGAACTCCGCACTGATGAGTCCACTTGTCTGCAACGTTCTTAGGCGCGAGGGGTTCGCCACTAGGTTTGGTGGATTCGATGTTGTACTTTACACCATCCTTCAACAATCTGCCCGGGCCTCGCTTTGTCCTGCTGTCTGTAGAAGGAGATTTGCTCGATCCGGAGGGCTGAAAGAAGAAAGATCAATTCATTAATATATCTTCAATAAAAAAACATGTGATGATCACCATGATGCATGCTTATATAAATATACCTCGCCGGTAGTCTTTGTTATTTGAAGATCAGCATTGTCGGTGTCATCACAAACATTGTCTGTGTCATCGTAATCATAATCATAGTTCATGACTTCATCATCTCGGTCGTCGAGATCGAATATATTTTCATCACCCTCTCCGGTATTGTTTAGATATTGGGAGCCGTCATCTGCTTCATTCAGATCATCTAGCCTGTGAGGGCTGCGTATGATGTCGAACAATTCCTCTTCTCTCTATTTGCCGGTATTGTCCGCCATAGCTTTTACTTAACTAATACAGAAGAAATATAAAACAATTTAATTAGTATTCAAATTACAATGCATGGATGCAATCAATAAGGAAAAACTGAATCTCGAATACATCGTCTTGAATATATAATCTCGAACACATCATCGTCTTAATATATATAATCTCGAATACAACATCTCGAATATTACATATCGAATACATCATTGGCTAGGTACCTAATAAAGATCGAGTACTATAGAAGAATCTAGGCCACTCGCGGTCCCTGGGGCACGGGCAGTGGACACCCAAAGAGAAGGAACTGTCATAGGATCATATCTCCGGTCATCTGCCCAAAGAACCTGCCAAGTATTGGAGAACCTAATGTCCATAGCAGCCATGTAGCGATGGACGTGCTCGTCATCCTCCCTGACACGGCGACGCACCACCTCCGACGGTGCCGGCTCCCTCTGCACTGAATGTGGCCCACGCAAACGCCACCAAAGGACATCAGGGTCGACGACGGGACCCGAGGTCGAGTTCCTCACCAAGCGGCGCGCCCCTCCAGGTAGCACCTCCCAGTGCCAGCCCGGCGGAGCCCAGTCCCGGACATGGGTCCTCTGAAGCAGGATGTCGTCGCGAACGGGTCGACGGCGAGGATGCGGGCCGGGCATATCGTCGAGAACAAATACTATATGCCCGCAAAAAGTACCATTTTTTAAATGATTGGATTGTGATAACTAAAATTCAATATATATGCAAATTCTAACAATTTGACATTAATCTAATTCATCTAACTAAAACTAATTCTAAAATTTCCTGATTATATAACTAACATTTCTATAACAATTCTAATATTTATATAACTAAAAAACAGAAAAATTGCTAACATTTCTATAAATATTTCTATAACTAAAAAACAGAAATTTTTAATAACATTTATATATAACTAACATTTCTAATATTTATATAACTAAAAAACAAAATAATTTCTAACATTTCTATAACTGAAAAACAGAAAAATTTATAACAAACAAACTAATGTGTGTGTGTAGTGTGTGTGTGTGTGTGTGTGTGTGTGTGTGTGTGTGTGTGTGTAGTGTGTGTGTGTGGACATGCTGGCCGGGGCGAGCTCACCGACGAGGCGACGACGGGGCGGAGACGACGGGGCGGGGCGGCGACGATGGGGCGGGGCGCGGCGACAGGGCGGCCGGGGCGCGGCGACGGGGACGACCGGGACGACGGGGACGGGGACGGTCGGGGCGGCGACGAGGGGCGGGGACGGCCGGGGTCGGCGACGAGGGGCGGGGTCGGCGACGTCGACGGGGACGGCGTCGATCGGGGCAAGGCGGCGCGACAGAGGGAGGAAACAGAGGGAAGAAACAGAGAGGGAAAGTGAATTTTTTTCAACTATTGTATATATAGGATGGACCTTTAGTACCGGTTGGAGCCACCAACCGGTACTAAAGGTCTGTTTTGGCCAGGCCAAGCGGCGGGAAGCGCCCCCCCTTTAGTACCGGGTCGTGGCATCAACCGGTACTAGGGGGGGGTCTTTAGTACCGGTTGGTGCCACGACATGGTACTAAAGGGGGTGAGCTGGCGCAGTGCGGTGCGGCAAGTTTAGTCCCACCTCGCTAGTCGAGGGGCTACCGCACTGGTTTATAAGCCCTAGTGCGGTAGCTCTCTCGAGCTCCTCTCCTAAGCAGGCCTACTGGGCCTACCTGTTCTGTGCTGCCCTGTGGGCCTACTGGGCCTTTGCGGGCCTGCATCCTAGCCCAACAAAAGGTTGTGTTTCTAGTCGTATGCAGGCCGCTTGGCCCAGTAGGCGGGCTTTTTTATTTTCTTAATTTTCTTTGCTTTATTTATTTTTTGCTTTATTTATTTTTGTTTTATTTATTTTTGAGTTATTTTTTGCTGTATTTAGAGTTTCTTTGTGAATATTTTTGCTTTAGGTACAAAAAATTACAAACTTTCTGTTAGTGCCGGTATTCAAATTTGAATAGTTTAAATTTTGAATTATTTGAAATTTGTGTGAATTACTAGTTTGTGAATAACTTAACTTTGAAAAAAGATTTTCCAGTGATTCTTTTTTCTTATGTTTAATATTAGTGTGTTTTATCATTATATTCAATTTGGTAATGCTTAGGTTATTTAAAAAATGAAATGCCTTTGTAACAGATGAGTTTTCTTCGGAAACCCTGATACTTCGAAAGAGATTGTCCATTTTGTACATGAAGTGCATCCAGTTTTTGCCGCAACCCTCTCTACTTTTTTGCACATTCTATTTGGATGAAATTATGATACCATGCCAATTTTCAACCTTTTCTGAGTTCATTTGAAATGATTTTCAATTTCAGGGTCATTTAGCTGGAAAAAATCAGTAAATGCATGAAAGAATTTGTTTGCACATAAAATTTCTTCGCGTTTCAAATGCCAAAACACATAACTACCCTAACTATTACAGAGATTCCCTCCTGGGTGTGAAAGATAGAATAAAGTGATGATAGTGAACCCGATCACATCCTAGATCTTTGAGTGTGAAACTTTTTCTTCGCGTGTCTCCCTTTGCACCGTAGCCATGGAAAATCTTCATCATTTAACTGGATGCTCGGGTCAATATTCACTGTGAATGGAGTAATTTCATCAAACTTTTCATAATCTTCTGACATGTCTGTCTTGTCATCCACTCCGAGGATGTTTATTTTTCCTGAAAGAACTATGTGATGCTTTGGCTTGTCGTATGATCCATTCGCTTCCTTATCTTTTATTTTTCTCGGCCTGGTAGACATGTCTTTCACATAAAAAACCTGCGCCACATCATTGGCTAGGACGAATGGTTCGTGTGCATACGCAAGATTGTTGAGATCCACTATTGTCATTCCGTACTGCGGGTCTTCTGTTACCCCGCCTCGTGTCATATTAATGCATTTGCACCGAAACAAAGGGACCTTCAAATCACCTCCATAGTTAAGTTCCCATATGTCCTCTAAGTAACCATAATATGTTTCCTTTCCCGTGTTGGTTGTTGCATCAAAGCAGACACCACTGTTTTGGTTGGTGCTCTTCTTATCTTGGGCGATCGTGTAAAATGTATTCCCATTTATCTGGTACCCTTTGAAAGTCATTATATTCGAAGATGGTAACTGGGACAGCGAGTACAAGTCATTTTGAATATCGCCATCATTCAGGGCACATTTCTGCAACCAACCGACAAAAGTCCTCGTTTGTTCGCGTGTAATCCAGTCGTCAGACTTCTCCGGGTGTTTGGAGTGTAGAAAATTCTTGTGTTCCTCCATATACGGAGCCACCAAGGCGGAATTCTGTAGAACTGTGTAGTGTGCTTCAGTGAGAGAATGCCCGTCCATACATATTATTTGATGCCCTCCTAGCATGCCTTTTCCATCCAGTCTACCCTTATGCCACGATTCAGGAACACCAATCGGCTTAAGGTCAGGAATAAAGTCAATACAAAACTCAATGACCTCCTCATTTTCATGGCCCTTCGAGATGCTTCCTTCTGGCCTAGCACGGTTATGAACATACTTCTTCAAGACTTCCATGAACCTCTCAAAGGGGAACATATTGTGTAGAAATACAGGACCCAAAACGTTACTCTCTTCGCAAAGGTGAACTAGGACGTGCGTCATGATGTTGAAGAAGGATGGTGGGAACACCAACTCGAAACTAACAAGACATTGCGCCAAATCATTCTGTAACCTTGGTATGATTTCTAGATCGATTACCTTATGAGAGATTGCATTGAGGAATGCACATAGCTCACAATGGCTAATCGAACGTTTTCCGGTAGAAGCCCCCTCAATGCAACCGGAAGGAGTTGCGTCATAATCATGTGGCAGTCATGAGACTATAGGTTCTGGAACTTTTTCTCTGCCATATTTATTATTCCCTTTATATTTGACGAGAAGCCAGACGGTACCTTCATGCTGAGCAGGCATTCAAAGAAGATTTCCTTCTCTTCTTTGGTAAGAGCATAGCTGGCCTGACCCTGATGTATGCCGTCTTTTCTGTGCATACATTGCTGGTCCTCCCATGCCTCTGGTGTATCTTTTGTCTTCCCATACATGCCCAAAAAGCCAAGCAGGGTCACACAAAGATTCTTCGTCACGTGCATCACGTCGATTGCAGAGCGGACCTCTAGGTCTTTCCAATATGGTAGGTCCCAAAATATAGATTTCTTCTTCCACATGGGTGCGCGTCCGTTAGCGTCCTTCGGAACAGGTTGTCCGCCAGGACCCTTTCCAAAGATTACCTTCAAATCCTTGACCATATGATGTACATCAGCACTAGTACGGTGGCGAGGCTTTGTCCGGTGATCCACCTCACCTTTGAAATGCTTGCCTTTCTTTCTTACGGGATGCCTGCTCGGAAGAAATCGATGATGTCCCAGGTACACATTCTTCCTACAACTCTCCAAATATATACTGTCGGTATCATCCAAACAGGGCGTGCATCCGCGGTATCCCTTTTTTGTCTGTCCTGAAAGGTTACTGAGAGCAGGCCAATCATTGATGGTCACGAACAGCAACGCCTTTAGGTCAAATTCTTCCTGTCCATGCTCATCCCACGCACGTACACATGTTCCATTCCATAGCTGTAATAGTTCTTCAACTAATGGCCTTAGGTACACATCAATGTCGTTGCCGGGTTGCTTAGGGCCTTGGATGAGCACTGGAATCATAATGAACTTTCGCTTCATGCACAACCAAGGAGGAAGGTTATACAAACATAGAGTCAGAGGCCACGTGCTATGGTTGCTGCTTTGCTCCCCAAAAGGATTAATGCCATCTGCGCTTAGACCAAACCATACGTTCCTTGGGTCACCTGCAAACTCCTCCAAGTACTTTCTCTCAATTTTTCTCCACTGCGAACCGTCGGCGGGTACTCTCAACTTTCCTTCTTTCTTACGGTCTTCTGCGTGCCACCGCATCGCCTTCGCATGCTCTTTGTTTTGGAACAAATGTTTCAACCGTGGTATTATAGGAGCATACCACATCACCTTGGCAGGAATCTTCTTCCTGGGGCGCTCACCCTCGACATCACCAGGGTCATCGCGACTGATCTTATAACGCAATGCACCGCATACCGGGCAAGCGTTCAAATCCTCGTACTCACTGCGGTAGAGGATGCAGTCATTAGGGCATGCATGTATCTTCTGCACCTCTAACCCTAGAGGGCAGACAACCTTCTTTGCTTCATACGTACTCTCAGGCAATTTGTTGTCCTTTGGAAGCATATTATTTATCATTACCAGCAACTTTCCAAATCCCTTGTCAGATACACCATTCTCTGCCTTCCATTGCAACAATTCTAGTGTGGTGCCCAACTTTTTTTGTTAGCTTCGCAATTAGGGTACAACAATTTCTTGTGATCCTCTAACATGCACTGCAACTTCGTCCTCTCCAGATCACTTGCGCAGTTTCTCTTTGCATCGGCAATGGCCCGACCTAGATCATCAGCGGGCTCATCTGATGCCTCTTCTTCAGCTTCTTTCCGCATTGCCAGCTCAGCTTCTTCCCCCATTGTTGTATCATTGTATTTAGGGAACCCACGGCCAGGATAGCCGTCGTCGTCCTCTTCTTCTTCATTGTTTCCATCATAACCCCTATTTCTCCGTGCTTGGTCCAAACATTACAGTGGGGCATGAAAGCGGACTCAAATAGGTGGACATGAATGGTTCTTGACGTAGAGTAACTGTGACCATTCTTACAGCCAGCACATGGACAAGGCATAAAACCATCCGCCCGCTTGTTTGCCTTAGCGGCAAGAAGAAAAGTATGCACACCATTAATGAACTCGGGAGAGCATCGGTCATCATACATCCATTGTCGGCTCATCTTCATTACACAACACCGAATAGACCAAATTAATACAAGTTCATACATAAAGTTCATATACAACACTTAATTAAATGCAACATACAAATAACTCTCTAGCTAAAGAATTTAAATGAAACAACAAATGCGATCAAGATCGCAACTACGGTAACAATTGATCCAACAGCATAATGATACCAAGCCACACTATCAATGGCATATTTTCTAATCTTTCTAATCTTCAACCTCATTTTCTCCATCTTGATCTTGTGATCATCAACTCCATCGGCAACATGCAACTCCAATTCCATCTTCTCCCCCTCAATTCTTTTCAATTTTTCTTTCAAATACTCGTTTTCTCTTTCAACTAAATTTAACCTCTCGACAATAGGGTCGGTTGGAATTTCCGGTTCACATACCTCCTAGATAAAAATATCTATGTCAACTTGATGGGCATAATTTGTCATAAACACGAAATGCAACAACTAGTTTTAAAAGAGAATATACCACATCCGAATCATAACAAGGACGAGGGCCGACGGGGACGGATATCAAAACCATGGCACTGTGTATAACAAACAACGTACGGGTAAGATAATTATACGAGTAATTATATATCCAAATCACACAAACATCAATTTGGTAATGTAAAACATTCATGAACAAGAGCCTCACCACAAGGTGGTGCCGACGACGGGACGGTGCGGGCGATCGACGGTGGTTACGACGGAGATTTAGAAGGCACTAAGTAAACCACACCTACATAGGCAAACTAAGTGTTATTTTTGACCTCAAATTGCATATAAATCAAATACTAGCAAATATAATTCCTCCCAAATTAATCACTATACAAAGCATTGCAAGAGCTAATCTAGCAATGGGAGTTGAAAGGACAAAGTTGCTAACCTTTGTGATCATTTGAATGGATGGGGGCCTTCAAATCTTGACAAATTTTGGGAAAAATTTGTGAGGAGCTCGAGGAAGAGAGGGGAAGAACAGAGGAAGTGAGGGGAAAGGGGAAGAACAGAGTGGCTCAGGTGGACGAAGGGTTTATGTATGTCGACCTTTAGTACCGGTTCGTGCCACGAACCGGTACTAAAGGTGCTGGACGGGTCCCAAACTGACAACATCCTGCCACCACTCTCTTTAGTACCGGTTGTGGCACGAACCGGTGCTAAAGGTTCGCCATGAACCGGTACTAATGAGAACGGCCGGCTAGACGTTGGAACCAACACTAATGGACACATTAGTGCCGGCTCAAAATCAAACCGGCACTAATGTGTCTCAGATTTGCCCCTTTTTCTACTAGTGGTTGTTCGGTGGAGTCGGCGAATGCTAGTGGGCCCTCTTTTCCAAGCGTGTTCACGTCCTGCTCTGGGAGTAGCGGTGCTGTGCAATGGCTGTGGTGCAGAGTAGGTTCCCAGGGAGACCAGATCCAGTTCAGTTAGCCCTGTCCGTGCGCGTGGCGGTGCGAGGCAGTCAGTTTGGCATTGTGTTTGCTCAGTTTCGGCGCACGGCGGTGCAAGCCGGCCATCTCCGGTTCTAACTCGGCTCGTCATGTGTGCCGCGGTGTGGATCCTCGCCTAGTTTCTGTGCACGGAGGCAGGGGATGGCTGGATCTGGTTTGGCTCACCCAGGGCTGCGTGCGGCGGGGCGGCCCAGCTAGGTTGGCTCATGTTCGCCGACTTTCTGCGTGCGGTGGTGGCAAGTCCGTTCCGATAGGCATCGGATCCAATTGGTAAAAGACTTGGCTTCGGATGATAATCATGCATTGATCCGGTCAGTGCCGACAGTAACGGCATCTACGGATGTCGTCTTCCTCCTGGGAGGTACCGCTGTGAAGCTCCTTTGCTTTTTGTACCTCATAGCTTGTGGTCTCCGGGTGAAAACTTTAGATTTGGCTATGCCAAATCAGGTAACGGTGTTGTCCTCGACATCACTCCCTCCTTGGAGGCGTTACCTTGAAGACCCAACGATGGTTTTCGTCGGTGTGCATGGCTTGTTTGGGGGAGCTTGGGTTTGTGGTAGTGCCGCATTTTCTTTTCTTTTCTTTTTAGACTAGCCCTTGTTGCGCTTTCCTCCTCGGAGGGATCTTGTAGCACTTCTTCTGATCAATAAATTTAGCAGTTCTACTGCCAACATTCAAAAAATAAAAGAACAAGACTCAACTTAGACAGACCCTTGTTTATCTGCTGATGTGCGATGATGTCATACTTAGATGTGAGCTATTACCTCATATCTTAGATGTGACATAATAGTGTTATAATAATGATGATGGTCTAAAACCGCTAAATTGTACGAAGACGTTGTTTAGTGCGGACTGAGATCCAGTGACTTGCCTCTAGCAAGTCACGTTGTAACTGGCCCCCTCTCATCTGCCGTCCAATGCAGATCCAACGCATGAGATTGGCCCAAAGCAAAACAGCCCACCCCTATAGACTTGGCAAAAGCACAACTGCACAAGCATAGAAACAGGGCCGACATGGCACTCAAACCTCTTCAGATTGCCCATTTTCACAAATTCTAATGCTAGTACATAATGACAACAGCAGCAAAGCACCAAGATATTCCAAATTACATATTTCACATCCGACATTTGGCTTAATAAAAACACGAGAAAACTGTCCAAATTGCATATTATGTACGGCAGCAACACAACACTGGAACCTGTCCAAATTGTATGGTTCTCAGCCTACACTTGCAGGATTAGTGAATACAGAAGAAACAATGCCAGTAAAGTAATGGAACCTTTTCAAACTGGACAATTTTGACACTGAACACTGGATATATTAGGCCAGTATACTTGTACACTTGGCTATAGTTTAATCCAAAGAGTGAACCATATGCACACATGAGGAGAGATAGGCCACATTAGACCGATTCTAGCAGTACTCAGCATCCAAATTATGCAACAACGGTCTTGCTACTGGACAATCACCGGAGTACATAGATTAGGCTGTTTCACTTGTACACTTAGGCCACAAAAGATTATAGTTAGCCCCAAAATACTATTCTTAACTCTGTCCAAAATACTAGTATCTAATAGACTTGCACATGCTAAAATAAAATCATGATCATCACAAGGTTTGCGCTTTGGCTCATGATCAGTTTGCGCTTTCCTTCTAGTGCCCACATTGGAACACACAAATCTGTGTGAAGTCGCTTTTCCATCAAATTTGCTAAAGTTAATGCATCTTTTCCTCACCATATTCTACCCAAAACACCGAAGCCTCATCCGAATCTATGAACCTCATACCAACTTGAGGTGTCCTCTTGCCAATTTCTACCATTGCACAACACTTTCAAAAATGCATAACACCCCAATTCTGCCAAAATTCAAAACAACATGTATAATTAGTGGTCGACCGATCTGCTTATTAAACAATGCAAGAGGACAAACACGGATACAAAAAATGAATCATTGGAATCTTCTAAATTGAAATGCATACTGCCATCAGTACGCTAGTGCAGAACCGGGCAATAGCACCGGTTCGTAAGGCCCTTTAGTGCCGGTTCTATAACCGGCACTAAAGTGTGGGCACTAAAGGCCCCCCCCCCTTTAGTACCGGTTCAGCACGAACCGGTGCTAAAGGGAAACCACGTGGCACGAGCCAGCTCCAGGGGCCTGGAGCCCTTTAGTACCGGTTGGTAAGACCAACCGGTACTATAAGGTTTGGTTTTTTTAGTTTTATGATTTCTTTTTCATTTAATTTTATGTTTCCATTTTAATTCTTTTTCGTTTGCTGGTATTTTACGATACTACACATTGTACACGTTATGCATATATATATATATAAATAGAATTTCTAGTAGAACCAATCATGCATATATATATCATCAATGTCTCACAAACCATCATATTAATTAATTCACACATACACACATGTATAGCTATATACAATTTCTCCTACATATGCATGTTGCCTTCGGAGCCAGTGGTATTAGCCTAATTGGTGCCTTCGGAGCACGATGACAATTGGAAGTGGTTTTCATGGGGCGGTAGCGGGTAATAGTATTCTCCCTTCGGATTTATGACCTGGTCGAGCAAAAATCCCGCTATTTCCTCTTGAAGTGCTTCTACGCGCTCCGTTTCTAGGAGCTTCGCCCGCACCTCTCTGAACTGTTAAGAAGGAGATCAATATGCATGTGTATTAGTTGTGTGACTAGATATCAATAATGGTGTAAAAATTGTGAATAGTGTTTTGACAAGCGTACCCATTCCTGTCTTTGAGATCTGCTCCTTTCGGACGCCATCATGAAATGTTCTCGCAAATGTTCTCGCAAATGCAGAATGCACACAGATCAGTCCCCTGCGCCTGCTTCAGGGCCTTTACGAGAATGGAATTTGATCAGATAATAATTAATCAAGCATGATAATTAAAGAGATAGCAGCTAGCTAGCTAGTACTACTTAATTACTTACCTTGGGTCTTCCCCATTTAAGCTTTTCTTTCCATTCGCCTTCCGTGACGCTGATGAACCTTGCCCAAGCCCTGCCCGCCGACAAAGAAAATGAATAAAGGGGTTATTAAATAGTTCATATCATGAAATGACGAACTAAATAGGCCGAGATATATAGTTAATAATGATTGAAATTACCTGTTGACTATCCCAAACAAGATGTTATAGTCAGTTTTTTCTTTGAGTAGTGAGTCCAGTATTTCAACTGTTCCGGCGTCAACTTTAATGATACACAAGACCCAGTGAAATCTGCATGCACACATGTTTGCATGTCTTAATTAAGCGGGCATATGTAAGCAAAAACATGTAGCTAGCTAGTAGGCAAAAACAGAGAATTTGTAGTACAAGACAGTGTGACTCACTGGAAGTTGTAAGGAAGTAGTATATCTTCATTGTATTTGAGGCGCTTCAAGAACTCTAGCATGCTGTCCTCTACGGCCTTTTGATGACGTGCATCTATTTTCCATGTGTATTCATTAACGGTGTTTGGGTCAATGAACCCAATGCCATAGCGTCCACCTTTTCTCATTTCATACATCTTCATCCTGCATATAATACCACAGAAAAGAATATAGTGAGGATAATTACAGGTAATGATTGATCAAAAGGATCACTACAGCTAGCTTGAGACTTAAATTACAGAAAGAAATCACTTACAGACAATAGCAACTGACGATAGATTTGTCGAGTGCGTCTTGATTGTATAACTGAAACAGTTCAGAATACTCAACGGACACAGCTTTCTCATGGTAGTAATGCCCCTCCTTGACATTCACCATGAGGGACAATCGATCGGAAATCTTGGTAATGTTCATGTACCATTGATGCAATTCATACATTCTCGTTGGGAGGTTCTTGACCTTGTCTGGCTCGACCAAAGGTTGGCCCCGGACATATTTCTGTTTTATTTCATCCTCTCTAAGCACAGACATGGGCTCGATCTCGAGGAGTTGTCCAACAGTGATTTTGAGAACTTCAGCTTGCATTATATGGTCCTCCATTATTACCACATTGCCCACCTCAGGAACGTAAACTGTTTTCCCACAATAATATTGGGCGCGCGTACTGTCACGTGTTGTTGGCACAACAAGCGAGGGGATCGATTGAGCCGCCTGTTCTCCCAGCTGGGGAATGGTTTTCCCGCATTTTTTGACAGCTGCTTCTTGTTTGCTCGATCCCGAGCTCGCCTCCTTACGTAGACGTGCTCGATTTAACTTCTTGATGTGGCGCTCATAGTCTGTGTCAACAGGCTTGGGAGCTGGTGGTTGAGCCATACGAATGAAGTGGTCAATCATTTCCTCAGGCACTTTCTCCCTTGGCGGCGTTGGCGGTTTCGGTGCAAAATGGGCTTCCACCTCGGACTTCGATATGGCTGCGATTTCCTCCTTGGACCTGTCATAAGCCCTCTACGGAAGAGGCGTGAGGTTTGGACCATATTTATATCGCTTGCCTCCGCCTGTACTTCCTGTACTACCTCGACTCGTACCGCTACGCACCATAGCTGCGGGGTGTCTCTTCTGCGATTGCTGAGGCGGCGGAGACGGCTGACGGGGCTGAGTTGGACGAGGAGGAGTGGCCGCCTGAAGCTGTGCCAGACTTGGAGGAGGAGTGGCCTGAGGTTGTGCCGGACTTGGAGGAGGAGTGGACGTGTGACGCTGTGGCGGACTTGGAGGAGGAGGAGTGGCCTGAAACTTTGCCGGACTTGGAGGAGGAGTGGCCTGACACTTTGCCGGACTTGGTGGACTTGCAGGAGTGGGAGACTGCTGACTCGGTGGCGGACTTCGATGAGGAGTCGGCTGACGCGGTGTCGGTGGCCTTCGAAAGATGATGCAATCCTTTTTCCATAGGATGATACGATGGTTGGCGTCTCCGAGAAAGCGCTCGTCGTCACCTCCAGGAATGTCAAGCTCTAGCTCTGAATATGGGTCCACCACCTCATCAACCAAGACACGAGCATAGCCCGCTGGAATCGGGTTGCAATGGAAGGTTACCTCGGGGGGATTTGTAAAAGCAACGGCGTCCGCCACCTTCATGGATATGTTCTTCATTTTGACGTGTAGCTCGCAGCTCTTAGTAACCGGAGTGGCACCTGCATCCTCCATCTCTTTCTCAGACTTATCCCACTTAGGCATTACCACCGCATAGCCACCTGGCCCCAGCTTATGGAATTTATCCTTTTTTTCGGCATTCTTCTTGTTTATTCTCGACCGTTCCTTAGCTAATTCCGAATCCTTGAATTTCACGAAATCATCCCAATGAGCACGTTGGTTCTCTAGTGTTCCCTCGAATACTGGAGTCTTCCTTCCTCCCTTGACGTACTTGTCCCATTCACGATTCTTGTGGTTCTTGAATGCAACCGCCATCTTCCTAAGAGCAGCGTCCTTGACTTTCTGCACATCTGCTTCTGTGAAATGATCTGGTAGGGTGAAATGTTCCATGAGAGTATCCCAAAGCAGATCTTTTTGATTCTTGTCGACAAAAGTAACGTCTGGACGTGGAGCAGCGTCCTCTTTGCCTTTTTGTCTTTTGTATTTTGCTGGCTCTCTCCATTCTTGAAGGGAGATCGGGAGTTGGTCCTTCACAAGAACTCCGCACTGGCGAACGAACTTGTCCGCAATCTTCTTAGGCGCTAATGGTTTGCCATTAGGTCTGACTGCCTCGATATTGTACTTTACGCCCTCCTTCAACTTTTTGTTCGGGCCTCATTTCATCCTTTTGCCTGAAGATTTGCTCGATCTGGATGGCTGAAAGAACAAAGATCGATTCATTAATATATCTTCAAGTCATTTAAAACATGTGATGATCACCAGATACCTGCTTATATAAATATATATACCTCGCCGGTCTTTGTTGTTTCAGGATCAACATGTTCTTCGTCATTATCATAATCGTAGTTCATGACTTCATCAATTCGGTCGTCGCGATCGAATATCATATCACCCTCTCCGGTGTTGTTTAGAAATTCGGAGCCGTCATAATCTTCTTCATTCTGATCATCATCTGGCCCGCGTATCATATCGAACATGGTCTGTTCTCCCTCTCTGTCGGTATTGTCTGCCATAGCTTTTATTTAACTAATTCAAAAGAAATATAAAACAATTTAGTATTCAAATTACATTGTCTCGAATAATAGATATAATCTCGAATACTTCGTCTAGAATAATAGATATAATCTCGAATACATCGTCTCGAATAATATATAATATTGAATAGTACATCACTGGCTAGCTAACTAAAGAACGAATACTACAGAAGAATCTAGGACACTCGCGGTTCCTGTGGCACGGGCGGTGGACACCCAAAGAGAAGGAACCCTCACAGGATCATAGCTGAAGTGAGATCCCCGAAGATACTGCCAGGTATTGGAGAACCTGCCGCCCTCTAACGCAACCATGCAGCGATGGACGTGCTCGTCCTCCTCCCTGACACGGCGACGTACCACCTCCGGCGGGGCCGGGTCCCTCCGCACCGAAACTGGCCCACGCGAACACCACCAAACGAGATCAGGGTCGACGACGGGACCCGGGGCCGGGTTCCTCATCAAGCGGCGCGCCCCTCCAGGCAGCACCTCCCAGTGCCAGCCCGGCGGAGCCTAGTCCCGGACATGGGTCGGCTGGACGTCGTCGCGGACGGGTTGTAACACCCCAAAAATTTAACCAGGTTTTAGTTACTAAAATTTTGCCAAGAGTTAAAATTTTTGCCTACAAGAATATTTCTGTTGATTTCAAAACCTTTCTTATTAAGGATTTATTTCTTTCAAGTGGATCCTTCCAAACATATTGAACTTCTATGCCATCTCATTAAAACAATTTCCTAATCAGTAGGTTTATTTATTAAATTATTCCACCCTGAGCTATATTCATCAAAATGACTTGTGTTAAGTTTGGAGCTCTTTTTGTACTACAACCATTTGATAAATTTAACTAAAAATTCCACCAAAATTTGGAGATGTCATGTGATGCCTCTAAATCACTTTTATGCAATAATATAGTTCATTCATTGCATATTTTGAGTGCTACACATGTTTTTCTTCTCTGGTCCAGTAGGCATTTTTGCACTGCAACCCTTTTAAATATTTGTTTCTAGCTTCCACCAAAATTATGGGATGTCAGTAGAAGCATATGATTCCATTATATGCAAAGACCCAATGATGTTCTTTGAAATTTTGAGAGAACCAACCTCATCTTCATTCTGGTCCATCATGATAGTTTGTACAGCAACCTTAGTCTTACTTGCCCTCTTGGCCCTTGATTCTTTATCCTACTTGTAGACCACCCTACTAAACCCCTAAGTCCAGGAGCATACACTCATTTGATCATTTTTGGTTCATGAAATAATACCATTCACTCCCTGCCCAGAAGTGTAGTTTTGCAAAACTTGCACTAGCAAGTTTCTCCCTTTTGCAAACTAACTTCACCACCCTCTCATACACCCACAGAGACACTGATCTGGAAGAAGTGGCCACTCCAAGACCTGCCTAGATGCCTCTGGCATTTTGTCAAACACCCTGTGGGCATGGACAGATTTGGCATGATTGTAAGTTTTTGTTGTAAACTTTCCCATCTGTCCAAACCAAGTTGTCTAGTAGCCTGCTAATGATCTCTAGCCCAGGCCTGTGGATTTGCATTAGCTCTCTAGCAGTTTTGGCCATCCTGGCATTTCGTCGAGCAGTCGCCGTGCACGCCCGGAGCGCGAGCAGAGCACGCGTTTTGCACGTGCTCGCACCCGAGCCAGCGTGCCCCTGGATAAGCTTTCCCCAAGCTCATCCTGCTCCTTACCCACTCGCCACGTCACGCCAAGAGCCCCGACCGCCTCCTAGCCCTCTGCAGCGTTGCCAGCAAGCTCCTTGGCGGCACGCCTGCGTCCGCATCCGCCACTGCCACAGTCGGCGCCACCCAAGCCACCACAGTGCGCCAGCTCGCCTCCTTCGACAGTGGAGCGTTCGTCGGTAGCTCCTGGAGCCGGCCAGCCACCGCCACGTCGCCCTGCAGTACAGTAGGGCGGTTCGCCGGCGAGCTTATCCCCGGCCGCCGCGAACCGACTTGGACGTGCTATAAAAGGGGTCCCCGTACTCCTCCGAGCACCCAGGCAGCTTCACGTCATCCTTCTCGTACCCCCTTAGTCGTCAATCGAAGCAAGGAGGTCGTCTTCAACCTCTCCGGTCAGCTCGGCCGTCGCCTCGTCCCGGTCGGTTCCGACGCACCAAGACCTCCCCTGCCCTCCCAAACACCACCGTCCGACTCCACTTGAACCCGCGGAGCTGCCTAGCCTCCCAGACCCGCTCGGGAACCACCATGGCTGGAATCCCCAAATCCACCGAAGCTTTCCCTCCGCCGTGAGCTGGCCTCCGGCGACTCCCTCCACCCCCGGCTACCCTACGACCACCGGAAGGACTGCCTAGGAGTGGCGGATCCATTCCTGCACTCGGATGCCCGCGAGGAGCCGCCTAACGCCGGCGAAGATCGCCGGAGCCCCCGCCTCTGTTCGGCCAGAGGAAGGGAGGGAGGGCGACTGGTCAAACCTGACCAGTGGGCCAGGCGGGCCCACTGTCAGTGACCCACGCGCGTCCACGCTGGAGTAAGTGGAGGCGTATAGTCGGAATACGTCTTCGACGTGTACGTGTTTTCGAATCGTTTTCTTTTAATTCTGTTTTATTTTTTTATAAAAAAACAGATTTTGACCAAATGTTTGACTGGCTATATCTTTTAAAATATAACTCCAAATGAATTGATTCTTTTTCCTACCTCTCTCAAATTTAACCTAGTTTATTTTAAGATTTATTTGAAAAAATTTCAAACAACTTTTTGTGCTGTTTTGAATTTGTGTGTTAATTCAAATTTGTTTAAAATAGGACCTTGGAGAGAGAGAAGAAACTTTCAAAATTTTTGGAGTGCACCCCTGCCTTTACACCCATTGAGGGCAAGCATTCTGAACCCCGGCATGATATTTTTGGGTGTTCGTGGACACGCTTATCATACCACCTCATTTCGGAGAATTGTTATTTCATGTGAGATGATCATGTGCATGAATGCATATTTGTGATTTCCATGCTATTGGAAAGGATCACACTCGTGATGATAATCATCCTCATGTGCCTTGCATGCATACCGGCAGGAACCCGGGAAAACCTCTGCCTTGGGTAGGCATGAGTTTGTCGCCGGTCTCCATCGGGACGGTTATGTCTGGTATGGCATGGTAAGGTAATATGAGCGGTGACTCTGTTGGTTGAAATATATTCGTTATGCTAATCATGCAGGGAATACTTAAACCTCCTGAGTCGACCATAGATCGAGTCTTGTTCCAGTAACCCCATACCTGTTTCGTACTACCACTCGTCTCTACAACAAGTAGAGTACGGTTCAGTAAGTTATCAATCTCTTTCTAGCACACACCGTACAGAGAGGCCAGGGTGGAAGATACCGGTTGTAGCTGGTAGGCAGGCCACCTGGTCCGGGGGCATGGGTGTTTCCGGTTGAGACCGAGAGGGGAGGCCACCCCTTAGAGCGTGCAATATAAATTTGATCCCATGCTACGCGAGGTTGTAGCCTCCCCACTTAGAGTTTGCTTGACAGGTGCCGTGGGTGATTCCAGACACGTGTGAGTTAAGCTGGTGTGTGCAAGTTAGGTGTCTTTTCAACAAAAAGACCGTAGACGGAATTAGTCCCGATGGACCAGTGAAATCCGTTACTCGTGGGTAAAGAGTACACCCTCTGCAGAGATTAAACCTATTCGAATAGCCGTGTCCATGGTTAAGGATTACAGTCTGGGATGGGTCAAGTGTCGGTCTTAGTGTCGGTCTTCGGAGGTGAAACTGTTAAATCAGAACTGATATTACAGCTTGTGACATGTGATAATAATGATTATTATTTTGTTGTGGACTAACCCGTGCTATTTTTGGTATTATCAAATACCCCTGGGATGGTTTACCTCCGGTATATTCACTGTGATTGTTTCTTTTAAAGCCCTTTATGTGGTGTCGCTCAGACGCCCGACTGTGGCATTTATCTTAAAGCCCTTTATGTGGTGTCGCTCAGACGCTCGACTGTGGCATTTCTCTTAAAGCCCTTTATGTGGTGTCGCCCAGACGCCCGACTGTGGCATTTCTTTTAAAAGCCCTTTATGTGGTGTCGCTAAGACGCCCGACTGTGGCATTCCTTTTAAAGCCCTTTATGTGGTGTCGCTCAGACGCCTGACTGTGGCATTTCTTTTAAAGCCCTTTATGTGGTGTCGCTCAGACGCCTGACTGTGGCATTTATCTTAAAGCCCTTTATGTGGTGTCGCTCAGACGCCCGATTGTGGCATTTCTCTTAAAAGCCCTTTATGTGGTGTCGCCCAGACGCCCGACTGTGACATTTCTTTTAAAAGCCCTTTATGTGGTGTCGCTAAGACGCCCGACTGTGGCATATTTGTTATTTATTTCAAAATTTTAATACTGCTATGTTATTGCATTTTCATAAATAACCTGCTTACATGCATCAGAGATTTATTTTTGTGACTGACATCATGAGCATTAATATTTCGGAACATCGTTGTTATATTATACCCGTGTTCATAATGTTTGAGAGTACATTCAAAGTACTCACTGGATTGTCCGTGGCTATTGTCTTGGCCAGATTTCTTGCATGGAGAGGAGCGACGTGATGACAGCCCCGAAACCTAAGCAACGGTGATAGCAGCCTCGCGAAGATAGGAGTTAACCTGGTCAGCTGTTCCCGTGGGAAATGGAGTCCCATAGACACTGATGATTTACAGCCCACTTCCGCCATCAACCACTAGAAACCATTTGTTGTACTCACAGACCAGAATGGTCTTGTACTACATACTTTGTATTTGCTTGGAATTTCTGTATCAAGTTGGTGCCTCATCAGCTAACAGTTATCGTGGGGCTGATGAGCACAAGGGCCATTTTCTGGGAATTAGTACCCGGAGAATCGGTTGCCACAGACTTGGTATCAGAGCCAGGCTGACCATTGGCTAATCCTATCTTAGCCAGGTCAATAAACTTAGGCAAACCAACCCACCAGACCTTAACCAAACCCCAGCCGAGCTTCTCATGCAAGATAGCCACACAGTGACCCCGACACTTTTGGCAGTCGGTGCCCAACCTATCAACCTAGCCTGTCGATCACGCGCTAGTGACCAGCGCCCAAGATGTCTACTTCGCAAGCGTGCGAAGGAAGACTCCGTCCCCTTTTTTCTATAAAAAGGGCATGCTAGCACAACCCAGCCTCTAACTCAAACCTAGCCACAATGCCAGGCCCCGTCGTGCACAATGAGACCACCGCAACCAACCTTGGAGGTTTTGTGACCATACTCGCAAACCTCACCCGTCGTGCCTATGTGTTAGAAGAGCCCCCAGAATATGTTGTGTACCAAGGACCCATGGGCGGTGAAGGCCGTCAATTTTGGGCCAGTGTGCACATCTACGGTAGGGGTCTATCTCCAGAACGCCCCTATAGGTTCACCGGAAGAACAACTTCCTTTGAGCCACAAGCCGTCCAGCTAGCTGCTCGAGAGGCTATAGTTCAACTTCGGCAGTTGTCGCCCAGAGTTAACTGTTGCTCATTCTACTACTACCCCAGGCGTGAAGGGTACGGTAGACCACCCCAAGTTGCCAACGGAGATCATGAGACGGATCCCGCATTATTGCACCTAGTGTGCTATGTAAGTGCACTAGAGGCACTGTTCGACCAGATCACCATTGATCTGATCGTAGCTCGAGGAGAGCTGGTTCGTCAACCCCTAGCTAGAAGAGAAGACGAGCCTGACGCCGAAAATCCAGTCGTGCTGTTCGGACACCCAATCGAAACCCTGAGTTCAGCTCCAGCCGCCAACCGAGACGCTGTGATGACCCCAGAAGTGCTTCGTCGCCTTTTGGGAACACCCTCCAACGGGATTGTGGCAAACAATCCCCGCGATGGTCATCATCGCTACGCCGACCCTGCAGTTCCTCCGCCATCTCCGACTTATCCCGACAGTGAGACACGTGTGGAAGCCTCGTCATCCACCAGGCACGCCCGTTTAGACGTAAACGAGTTAGACTAAGTCGTACGAGTAGTACCGAGTTTCAGTGTATCCTCGCTTTGTAATCATGCGACCTTGTATGTAAACGCAGCCCGTCGTTGTGCCTCTATTTTTAATAGTAGCCTGGCGTATTTTGTCAGCGCATGGTTGCATATTTTCCGGGCACAATTACCAAAAACCAACCTCGACGACAACCACAGTAACACGTCTCTTTATGAGATATGTGTATCTCTGACACTGACCCGACCTTTGGAGCTAAGCTGGCAAATTTATTACCTTTCACCTCGGTGAAATGACCCAGCTCCATTGCTATATAAAGACCACCTTGTGATCTTACCCAGCACCCCACACCTTGTGCACCACCCTCACAACCTTTTCCTGTCATGCCGAGCCCCAGTATTCATCTGAGAACCCCAGATGCAACCCCAGGTAGCTTCGTCAAAATATTGTGGGACTTTACCTGCAGTACCATGGGTTCTACCCAGCCACCCCAGTACGAGTTGTTCAAATCGAGAATCGCCCCTTCAACCTCGGAATATTGGGCAGCAGTACACATCCCTCCCATATACTCCAATCAAGACCCAACGGAAGTTTCCTTCGTGGGGGAATCTATGCCAACCCCACACCTGGCCATAGAAGCTGCTGCGAAAGAAGCGATTGCTCGCCTTCGATCCGCAGTACCCTATGCCCGCGAACGAGGATATTATTACTTTCCGAGCCGCACAACACCCGGAGGAGTAACATCTTTTCCCGATGGACGAATTGAGAGAGACCCAGTACTAGCCAACCTTATCCAGTACATCATCGCTCAAGAGTATTTGAACCAGCGAGTGATGGATTATCTCCAGAATCTCACTGACCTGAATCCTCAGATTGCCATCGGCAGACCACTGAGGCCCGACCCAGAGAGACGCACACATCGACTGGTCAATCCACTTCCTCCGATAGAAGAGGAGTGTATTCCATTGCTAGAGACATTTTATCAGGACCCCGTCCAGTTACCGTTTTCATTTTAGATGTCACTGCTGTATTTGTTATTTCAGCATTTACTATTATGTTGTAACTTATGCATGGTACCTCGAATTTGTGCGATGAGTCGAGTATTTAGTTTTTACGTTTGTGAGTGGTTTTCTTCGTGAGCAACCTGTGTAACCGCGAAAAATCCTGGAATGAGATTTTCTTCTTCCAGAATTTGCTGCATCTTTTATCCTCTCGATGCATGGATTATTCGTTTTATTTCACGCAGCACCACGGCATCAGACTCACAACCGCTCGGACTCATATGGAACTTTTGTTTTTCACAACGGCTCTTAGCAAATCTCGAGGACGAGATTTTTTCTTAAGGGGGGTAGTAATTGTAACACCCCAAAAATTTAACCAGGTTTTAGTTACTAAAATTTTGCCAAGAGTTAAATTTTTTGCCTACAAGAATATTTCTGTTGATTTCAAAACCTTTCTTATTAAGGATTTATTTCTTTCAAGTGGATCCTTCCAAAACATATTGAACTTCTATGCCATCTCATTAAAACAATTTCCTAATCAGTAGGTTTATTTATTAAATTATTCCACCCTGAGCTATATTCATCAAAATGACTTGTGTTAAGTTTGGGGCTCTTTTTGTACTACAACCATTTGATAAATTTAACTAAAAATTCCACCAAAATTTGGAGATGTCATGTGATGCCTCTAAATCACTTTTATGCAATAATATAGTTCATTCATTGCATATTTTGAGTGCTACACATGTTTTTCTTCTCTGGTCCAGTAGGCATTTTGCACTGCAACCCTTTTAAATATTGTTTCTAGCTTCCACCAAAATTATGGGATGTCAGTAGCAGCATATGATTCCATTATATGCAAAGATCCAAGGATGTTCTTTGAAATTTTGAGAGAACCAACCTCATCTTCATTCTGGTCCATCATGATAGTTTGTACAGCAACCTTAGTCTTACTTGCCCTCTGGCCCTTGATTCTTTATCCTACTTGTAGACCACCCTACTAAACCCCTAAGTCCAGGAGCATACACTCATTTGATCATTTTTGGTTCATGAAATGATACCATTCACTCCCTGCCCAGAAGTGTAGTTTTGCAAAACTTGCACTAGCAAGTTTCTCCCTTTTGCAAACTAACTTCACCACCCTCTCATACACCCACAGAGACACTGATCTGGAAGAAGTGGCCACTCCAAGACCTGCCTAGATGCCTCTGGCATTTTGTCAAACACCCTGTGGGCATGGACAGATTTGGCATGATTGTAAGTTTGTGTTGTAAACTTTCCCATCTGTCCAAACCAAGTTGTCTAGTAGCCTGCTAATGATCTCTAGCCCAGGCCTGTGGATTTGCATTAGCTCTCTAGCAGTTTTGGCCATCCTGGCATTTCGTCGAGCAGTCGCCGTGCACGCCCGGAGCGCGAGCAGAGCACGCGTTTTGCACGTGCTCGCACCCGAGCCAGCGTGCCCCTGGATAAGCTTTCCCCGAGCTCATCCTGATCCTTACCCACTCGCCACGTCGCGCCAAGATCCCGACCGCCTCCTAGCCCTCTGCAGCGTTGCCAGCAAGCTCCTTGGCGGCACGCCTGCGTCCGCATCCGCCACTGCCACAGTCGGCGCCACCCAAGCCACCACAGTGCGCCAGCTCGCCTCCTTCGACAGTGGAGCATTCGTCGGTAGCTCCTGGAGCTGGCCAGCCACCGCCACATTGCCCTGCAGTACAGTAGGGCGGTTCGCCGGCGAGCTTATCCCCGGCCGCCGCGAACCGACTTGGACGTGCTATAAAAGGGGTCCCCGGACTCCTCCGAGCACCCAGGCAGCTTCACGCCGTCCTTCTCGTACCCCCTTAGTCGTCAATCGAAGCAAGGAGGTCGTCTTCAACCTCTCCGGTCAGCTCGGCCGTCGCCTCGTCCCGGTCGGTTCCGACGCACCAAGACCTCCCCTGCCCTCCCAAACACCACCGTCCGACTCCACTTGAACCCGCGAAGCTGCCTAGCCTCCCAGCACCGCTCGGGAACCACCATGGCTGGAATCCCCAAATCCACCGAAGCTTTCCCTCCGCCGTGAGCTGGCCTCCGGCGACTCCCTCCACCCCCGGCTACCCTACGACCACCGGAAGGACTGCCTAGGAGTGGCGGATCCATTCCTGCACTCGGATGCCCGCGAGGAGCCGCCTAACGCCGGCGAAGATCGCCGGAGCCCCCGCCTCTGTTCGGCCAGAGGAATGGGACGGAGGGCGACTGGTCAAACCTGACCAGTGGGCCAGGCGGGCCCACTGTCGGTGACCCACGCACGTCCACGCTGGAGTAAGTGGAGGCGTATAGTCGGAATACGTCTTCGACATGTACGTGTTTTCGAATCGTTTTCTTTTAATTCTGTTTTATTTTTTTATAAAAAAACAGATTTTGACCAAATGTTTGACTGGCTATATCTTTTAAAATATAACTCCAAATGAATTGATTCTTTTTCCTACCTCTCTCAAATTTGATATAGTTTATTTTAAGATTTAATTGAAAAAATTTCAAAGCAACTTTTTGTGCTGTTTTGGATTTGTGTGTTAATTCAAATTTATTTTAAAATAGGACCTTGGAGAGAGAGAAGAAACTTTCAAAAGTTTTGGAGTGCACCCCTGCCTTTACACCCATTGAAGGCAAGCATTCTGAACCCCGGCATGATATTTTTGGGTGTTCGTGGACACGTTTATCATACCACCTCATTTCGGAGAATTGTTATTTCATGTGAGATGATCATGTGCATGAATGCATATTTGTGATTTCCATGCTGTTGGAAAGGATCACACTCGTGATGATAATCATCCTCATGTGCCTTGCATGCATACCGGCAGGAACCCGGGAAAACCTCTGCCTTGGGTAGGCATGAGTTTGTCGCCGGTCTCCGTCGGGATGGTTATGTCTGGTATGGCATGGTAAGGTAATATGAGCGGTGACTCTGTTGGTTGAAATATATTCGTTATGCTAATCATGCAAGGAATACTTAAACCTCCTGAGTCGACCATAGATCGAGTCTTGTTCCAGTAACCCCCATACCTGTTTCGTACTACCACTCGTCTCTACAACAAGTAGAGTACGGTTCAGTAAGTTGTCAACCTCTTTATAGCACACACCGTACAGAGAGGCCAGGGTGGAAGATACCGGTTGTAGCTGGTAGGCAGGCCACCTGGTCCGGGGGCATGGGTGTTTCCGGTTGAGACCGAGAGGGGAGGCCACCCCTTAGAGCGCGCAATATAAATTTGATCCCATGCTACGCGAGGTTGTAGCCTCCCCACTTAGAGTTTGCTTGACAGGTGCCGTGGGTGATTCCAGAGACGTGTGAGTTAAGCTGGTGTGTGCAAGTTAGGTGTGTTTTCAACAAAAAGACCGTAGACGGAATTAGTCCCGATGGACTAATGAAATCCGTTACTCGTGGGTAAAGAGTACACCCTCTGCAGAGATTAAACATATTCGAATAGCCGTGTCCATGGTTAAGGATTACAGTCTGGGATGGGTCAAGTGTCGGTCTTAGTGTCGGTCTTCGAAGGTGAAACTGTTAAATCAGAACTGATATTACAGCTTGTGACATGTGATAATGATGATTATTATTTTGTTGTGGACTAACCCGTGCTATTTTTGGTATTATCAAATACCCCTGGGATGGTTTACCTCCGGTATATTCACTGTGATTGTTTCTTTTAAAGCCCTTTATGTGGTGTCGCTCAGACGCCCGACTGTGACATTTATCTTAAAGCCCTTTATGTGGTGTCGCTCAGATGCCCGACTGTAGCATTTCTCTTAAAGCCCTTTATGTGGTGTCGCCCAGATGCCCGACTGTGGCATTTCTTTTAAAAGCCCTTTATGTGGTGTCGCTAAGACGCCCGACTGTGGCATTCCTTTTAAAGCCCTTTATGTGGTGTCGCTCAGACGCCCGACTGTGTCATTTCTTTTAAAGCCCTTTATGTGGTGTCGCTCAGACGTCCGACTGTGGCATTTATCTTAAAGCCCTTTATGTGGTGTCGCTCAGACGCCCGACTGTGGCATTTCTCTTAAAAGCCCTTTATGTGGTGTCGCCCAGACGCCCGACTGTGGCATTTCTTTTAAAAGCCCTTTATGTGGTGTCGCTAAGACGCCCGACTGTGGCATATTTGTTATTTATTTCAAAATTTTAATACTGATATGTTATTGCATTTTCATAAATAACCTGCTTACATGCATTAGAGATTTATTTTTGTGACTGACGTCATGAGCATTAATATTTCGGAACATCGTTGTTATATTATACCCGTGTTCATAATATTTGCGAGTACATTCAAAGTACTCACTGGCTTGTCCCTGGCTATTGTCTTGGCCAGATTTCTTGCACGGAGAGGAGCGACGTGATGACAGCCCCAGAACCTAAGCAATGGTGATAGCAGCCTCGCGAAGATAAGAGTTAACCTGGTCAGCTGTTCCCGTGGGAAATGGAGTCCCATAGACACTGATGATTTACAGCCCGCTTCCGCCATCAACCACTAGAAACCATTTGTTGTACTCACAGACCAGAATGGTCTTGTACTACATACTTTGTATTTGCTTGGAATTTCTGTATCAAGTTGGTGCCTCATCAGCTAATAGTTATCCTGGGGCTGATGAGCACAAGGGCCATTTTCTGGGAATTAGTACCCGGAGAATCGGTCGCCACACGGGTCGACGGCGAGGATGCGGGCCGGGCATCGTCGAAAACAAATACTAGCTATATGCCCGCAAAAAGTAATATTTTTTTAATGATTGGATTTTGATAACTAAAATTTCTAACATTTCTACTATTTCAAAAATATATATACTATTTCATACTAATTAAGCATCTAACACTAAAAACAGAAAACACAACTTCTATACATCCATTAAAAAACTGAAAAACAACATTATATAAAAAATTTCCGTAGTAATTAAACACTAATTATATACTAATAATAATAATCTAAATTATATACTAATTAAACATAAAAAATTTCCATACTAATTAAACACTAATTTCCATATAAAAATTTTGATAACTAAAACAATAATAATCTAAATAATCTAAACTAATTAAACATACAAAATACGTATATACTAATATATACATACATTAATTCATACATATGTGTGCGTGTGTGTGTTCCATATAAAAAAAATTTGATAACTAAAACAACAATAATCTAAATAATCTAAATTATATACTAATTCATGCTTGTGTGTGTGTGTGTTTTGATAACTAAAACAATAATAATCTAAATAATCTAATTATATACTAATTCATGCGCTTGTGTGTGTGTGTGTGCTCGGGGCCGGGAGGGGCGGCGCCCATGGTGGCCGTCGGGGGCGAGGGAGAGAGGTTAGAGGGGGAGAGCTCACAGCGGGCGACGGCGACGGCGAGGCGACGGCGGTGACGGGGACGGGGCGGCGACGGGGACGGGGGGCGGCGACGGAGACGAGGGCCGCGACGGGGACGGGGGCGGCAACGGGGACGGGGGCGGGCCCGGGCAGCGACGGAGACGAGGGCGGCGACGGGGATGGGGGCGGCGACGGAGACGAGGGCGGCGACGGGGACAGAGACGACGGAAACAGAGGATGAATAAAAATTTCGTAAGTTGAGTATATATAGAAGGCACCTTTAGTACCGATTGGAGCCACCAACCGGTACTAAAGACCTGTTTTGGCCAGGCCAAGCGGCGGGAAGCGACCCCCTTTAGTACCGGGTGGTGGCACAAACCGGTACTAAAGGACCCCCTTTAGTACCAGTTTGTGCCACGACCCGGTACTAAAGGGGTCGCGCTGCCACCCCAAAGTTTAGTCCCACCTCGCCGGGCGAAGGGCAGCCGCACTGGTTTATAAACCCAGCCATGGCTACCACTTCGAACTCCTCTATATAGCTAGCAGGCTTATGGGCCTAAACTCTGCGCGCTGCCCTGTGAGTCTGCTGGGCCTTTAAGGCCTGTAATTACACACCTGTGGCCTATCAGGCCCACAGGGCAGCGTCCCAATTTTTTTATAGTTTTTTTCTTTTCTGCTTTATTTTCTTATATTTATTTGTGAGTAGTTTTTCTTCTAGTTTGCCAAAATTCAACATTTTCAGAGTTCATTTTGTAGTGATTTCCAATTTCACGGTCATTTTGTAAACGATTGAAAAATAGCAAATATAATTTTTTTCTTTTCTGCTTTATTTTTTCTTCTATTTATTTCTGAGTAGTTTTTTCTTTTATTCTATATTTATTTTCTTCTATTTACTTTTGAGTAGTTTTTTTATATAGTTTTTTTCTTTTCAGCTATAGTTTTTCTTTCTTTTCTGCTATTTTTTCTGTTAGTGCCCGTAGTTTTCAAATTTGAATAGTTAAATTTTGAATTATTTGAAATTAGTGTGAATTTGTTTGCATATAAAATTTCTTCGCGTTTCAAATGCCAAAACACATAACTACCCTAACTATTACAGAGATTCCCCTCTCGGTGCGAAACACAGAAGAAAATGATGATAGCTAGTGAAGCCGATCACATCCCAGATCTTTGGGTCTGAAACTTTTTCTTCGCGTGTGTCCCTTTGCGCCGTAACCATGGAAAATCTTCATCATTTAACGGGATGCTCGGGTCAATATTCACTGTGAATCGAGCAATTTCATCAAACTTTTCATAATCTTCTGACTTGTCTGTCTTGTCATCCACTCCCATGATGTTTCTCTTCCCAGAAAGAACTATGTGCCTCTTTGGCTCATCGTACGATGCATTCGCTTCCTTATCTTTTCTTTTTCTTGGCTTGGTAGACATGTGCTTCACATAGAAAACCTGTGCCACATCATTGGCTAGGACGAATGGTTCGTCTGCATACGCAAGATTGTTGAGATCCACTGTTGTCATTCCGTACTGCGGGTCTTCCGTTACCCCGCCTCGTGTCATATTGACCCATTTGCACCGAAACAAAGGGATCTTTAAACCACGTCGATAGTCAAGTTCCCATATGTCCTGTATATAACCATAATATGTTTTCTTTCCCGTCTTGGTTTCTGCATCAAAGCGGACACCATTGTTTTGGTTGGTGCTCTTCTTATCTTGGGCGATCGTGTAAAATATATTACCATTTATCTCGTACCCTTTGAAAGTCATTATATTCGAAGATGGTAACTGGGACAACAAGTACATGTCATCTTCAATAGAGGTGTCATGCATGGTACGTGTCTGCAACCAGCTGGCGAAACTCCTGGTTTGTTCACGTGTAATCCAGTCATCAGACCGCTCCGGGTGTTTGGAGCGTAGAAAATTCTTGTGTTCATCCATATACGAAGCCACCAAGGCGGAATTCTATAGAACTGTGTAGTGTGCTTCAGTGAGAGAATGTCCGTCCATATATATTATTTGTTCCCCTCCTAGCGTGCCTTTTCCATCCAGTCTGCCCTTATGCCGCGATTCAGGAACACCAATCGGCTTAAGGTCAGGAATAAAGTCAATACAAAACTCAATGACCTCCTCATTTTGATGCTTTCCTAGCACGGTTATGAACATATTTCTTTAAGACTCCCATGAACCTCTCAAAGGGGAACATATTGTGTAGGAATACAGGACCCAAAATGTTAATCTCTTTGCATAGGTGAACTAGGACGTGCGTCATGATGTTGAAGAAGGATGGTGGGAACACCAACTCGAAACTGACAAGACATTGCACCAAATCATTCTGTAACCTTGGTATGATTTCTGGATCGATTACCTTCTGAGAGATTGCATTGAGAAATGCACATAGCTTCACAATGGCTAATCGAACGTTTTCCGGTAGAAGCCCCCTCAATGCAACCGGAAGCAGTTGCGTCATAATCACGTGGCAGTCATGAGACTTTAGGTTCTGGAACTTTTTCTCTGCCATGTTTATTATTCCCTTTATATTCGACGAGAAGCCAGACGGTACCTTAATACTGAGCAGGCATTCAAAGAAGATTTCCTTCTCTTCTTTGGTAAGAGCGTATCTTGCATGACCCTGATGTATGCCGTCTTCTCCGTGCATACGTTGCTGGTCCTCCCGTGCCTCAGGTGTATCTTTTGTCTTCCCATACACGCCCAAGAAGCCAAGCAGGGACACGCAAAGATTCTTCGTCACGTGCATCACGTCGATTGCGGAGCGGACCTCTAGGTCTTTCCAATATGGCAGGTCCCAAAATATAGATTTCTTCTTCCACATGGGTGCGCGTCTGTCAGCGTCCTTTGGAACAGGTTGTCCGCCAGGACCCTTTCCAAATATCACCTTCAAATCCTTGACCATATCATGTACATCAGCACCAGTACGGTGGCGAGGCTTCGTCCGGTGATCCGCCTCACCTTTGAAATGCTTGCCTTTCTTTCTTACGGGATGCCTGCTCGGAAGAAATCGACGATGTCCCAGGTACACATTCTTCTTACAACTATTCAAATATATACTGTTGGTATCATCCAAACAGTGCGTGCATCCGTGGTATCCCTTGTTTGTCTGTCCTAAAAGGTTACTGAGAGCAGGCCAATCATTGATGGTCACGAACAGCAATGCCTTTAGGTCAAATTCTTCCTGTTTGTGCTCATCCCATGCACATACACCTGTTCCATTCCACAATTGTAAGAGTTCTTCAACTAATGGCCTTAGGTACACATCAATGTCGTTGCCGGGTTGTTTAGGGCCTTGGATGAGCACTGGCATCATAATGAACTTCCGCTTCATGCACAACCAAGGAGGAAGGTTATACAAACATAGAGTCACAGGCCAGGTGCTATGGTTGCTGCTCTGCTCCCCAAAAGGATTAATGCCATCTGCGCTTAGACCAAACCATACGCTCCTTGTGTCATCTGCAAACTCCTTCCCGTACTTTCTTTCGATTTTTCTCCACTGCGACCTGTCAGCGGGTACTCTCAACTTTCCGTCTTTCTTACGGTCTTCTCTGTGCCATCGCATCGCCTTGGCATGCTCTTTGTTTTGGAACAAACGTTTCAACCGTGGTATTATAGGAGAATACCACATCACCTTGGCAGGAATCTTCTTCCTGGGGCGCTTGCCCTCGACATCACCATGCTCATCGCGGCTGATCTTATAGCGCAATGCACCACATACCGGGCAAGCGTTCAAATCCTCGTACTCACCGCGGTAGAGGATGCAATCATTAGGGAATGCATGTATCTTCTGCACCTCTAACTCTAGAGGGCAGACATCCTTCTTTGCTTTGTACATACTCTCGGGCAATTCATTGTCCTTTGGAAGCATATCCTTTATCATTACCAACAACTTTCCAAATCCCTTGTCAGATACACCATTCTCTGCCTTTCATTGCAGCAATTCTAGTGTGGTGCCCAGCTTTTTCTTGTCACCTACGCAATTTGGGTACAACAATTTTTTGTGATCCTCTAACATGCGCTGCAACTTCTTCTTCTCCAAATCACTTGCGCAGTTTCTCTTTGCATCGGCAATGGCCCGACCTAGATCATCAACGAGCTCATCTGATGCCTCTTCTTCAGCTTCTTCCCGCATTGCCGGCTCAGCTTCTTCCCGCATTACTGGCTCAGCTTCTTCCCCCATTGTTGTATCATCGTATTCAGGGAACCCATGGCCAGGATAGCTGTCGTCGTCCTCTTCTTCTTCATTGTCTTCCATCATAACCCTTCTTTCTCCGTGCTTGGTCCAAACATTATAGTGAGGCATGAAACCGGACTCAAACAGGTGGACGTGAATGGTTCTTGACGTAGAGTAATTGCGATCATTCTTACAGCCAGCACATGGACAAGGCATAAAACCATCCGCCCGCTTGTTTGCCTCGGCCGCAAGCAGAAAAGTATGCACGCCCTCAACGAACTGGGGAGAGCATCGGTCATCGTACATCCATTGCCGGCTCACCTTCATTACACAACACCGAATAGACCAAATTAATACAAGTTCATACATAAAGTTCATACAACACTTAAATGCAACAAACAAATAACTCTCTAGCTAAAGCATTTAAATGCAACAACAAATGCGATCAAGATCGCAACTAAGGTAACAATTGATCCAACAGCATAATGATACCAAGCCTCACTATCGATGGCATATTTTCTAACCTTTCTAATCTTCAAGCGCATTTTCTCCATCTTGATCTTGTCATCATCGACGACATCGGCAACATGCAACTCCAATTCCATCTTCTCCCCCTCAATTCTTTTCAATTTTTCTTTCAAGTACTCGTTTTCTCTTTCAACTAAATTTAACCTCTCGACAATATGGTCGGTTGGAATTTCCGGTTCACATACCTTCTAGATAAAAATATCTATGTCAACTTGATGGGCATAATTATTTGTCATAAACACGAAATGCAACAAATAGTTTTAAAAGAGAATATACCACATCCGAATCATAACAAGGACGAGGGCCGACGAGGACGGATATCAAAACCATGGCACTATGTATAACAAACAACGTACGGGTAAGATACTTATTATACGAGTAACTATATATCCAAATCACACAAACATCATTTTTTTATATAAAATTTCATGAACAAGAGGCTCACCACAAGGTGGTGCCGGCGACGGGACGGTGCGGGCGATCGACGGTGGTTACGACGGAGATTTAGAAGGCACTAAGTAAACCACACCTACATATGCAAACTAAGTGTTATTTTGACCTCAAATTACATATAAATCAAATACTACCACATATAATTCCTCCCAAATTACTAAAACCCACAATTAATCACTATATAAACCAATGCAAGAGCTAATCTAGCAATGAGAGATGAAAGGACAAAGTTGCTAACCTTGGTGATCATTTGAATGGATGAGGGCCTGCAAATCTTGACAAATTTAGGGCAAATTTTGTGATGAACTCGAGAGGAAGAAGGGAAGAACAAAAGAGAGGGAGAGGGGAAAGGGGGAAGAACAGAGTGCGGGTGGACGAAGGATTTATATAGGACGACCTTTAGTACCGATTCGTGCCACGAACCGATACTAAAGGTGCTGGAAGGGCCCCACTCTGACAACAACCTGCCACCACTCTCATTAGTACCGGTTCGTGGCACGAACCGGTGCTAAAGGTTTGCCACGAACCGGTAGTAAAGAGCTCCTCCCGGCTAGCCGTTGGAACCGGCAATAATGGACACATTAGTGCCGGTTCTGTTACAAACCGGGACTAATGTGTCTCACATTTGACCCTTTTTCTACTAGTGGTACATATACATGATTGGGTTTCATGTGCACATTACTTAACAAAAATGGCAGCGAAGCAGAAAATGTGCAGGTTTCTTGCCCTGTCTGATTTGTTACTTGTTACTAAATCAAACAAAGTTTCAGACATGGGATGTTGTATACTTGTTACTAATCAAACTACAATGCAGAGAAGCTATCTTGTAGTATACGGAGTACTTCCATTGCACCATGAGAGATAAGCTACAATTTCAGAAAGGCCAGTCAAGATGCTGCAGATATGCAATTTATTAAGATAAAAAAAAAGCAGTCAAGCAGAACATTTAGTGCATTTATACGGCTGATCTGGTGTACCAGTAAGAACAACTTCAGCCAAAGTAAAAATTCAGAAAATGTTGCAGTCTGAATATGAACAACAGGGGACTCACGACATAATCATCCGGAGAGGTTCCCGTCGAATCGCCCGGTGCAGTGCCAGCGGATCTCCTCCCTCCTCTGCAGCGACGCCGGAGCCCCTCGTCGCTCTCCTCCATGGAAGCGTAGCTCCTCCTCCGCGATGGCGCCGAGCTGCCTCGCTTCCAGGGGCACTTGCGCAGCTTTCCACTCTCTCCCTAGACTCTCCCCTGCGTGCCGGCTCGCCTTCCTCTCCTCCGCGACGGAGACGGTCGCCCTCAACCCTCTCGTCCGCGCCGCGGCCTCCCGCCAAATCCCTAGCTTCTGCCCGCCATAGCCCTCGTCCGTCCCTGTTAGCTGTGGCTTGGTTTCACTTGGGCCAATCTCACACGTTGGATCTACATTGGATGGCAGATGAGAGGGGGCCAGTTACAACGTGACTTGCAATAGGCAAGTCACTGGATCTCAGTCCTGTTTAGTGAGACCCTGCTACATGCAGTAGAGTCCGCTGTTTAAAAACTTTGGTTATTACAGAGTATTCCTCTCACCCTGTTTCACTTTACTGCATCAGAAAGCATTTCATATTCTCCGATTTTCACATTTGTATTTACATGTATAACTTGTACTATAACAGACCTTCTACATGCTTCCTTGGTACACCCAAGTCAGGGTAATTGAACAACATCGGGCTACCCATTAACCATCAATTAGTGTTTTATATAGTCTCTTCTCTTGCCATCCACATCATCTCTTCAGCCTGAAAAACTTGGTCATTCTGCCAAAAACACCAGTGTCCTCCCTGCTTAACACGGATGGCTCCTCCACGGGATCCTTGAAGGCGGCCTTGTCGCTGAGCTCCTCCACGGCGTTGACGAGGTTCCCGAGCCGCGCCACGAACTCGATGAGGAGCGACGCGAAGGTGCCCAGCGACAGCGCGCTCGCGCTCTCGTACGTCCTCGCCTCCGCGGCGTCGGGCGGCTGGCCCGGGTGGAACGGCGGCATCCGGTGGTGCCAGGACCCCTGGGGCTTGAGCGCCAGGCCATCCGCCAACGACATGGCCGCCCACGACGCCGCCGAGTCGAACCGAGCGAGCGACGTGTTCGACTCCGACTTGTGCATGTTGCCGAGGGCCGCGGCCCGGGCGAGGGCCGTGGTCGACTCCGACTTGTGCAGTGGAGGGATGCTGACGCTGGCGGTCCGGGCGAGGGTCGTGTTCGACTCCGACTTGTGCGGTGGAGGGATGCTGGCGCCGGCGGCCCGGGCGAGGGTCGTGTTCGACTCCGACTTGTGCAGCGGAGGGATGCTGGCAACGGAGTCCCGAGCGAGGGTTGTGGTCGACTCTGACTTGTGCAGTGGAGGGATGTTGACGCCCGGGGCCCGGGCTAGGGTCGTGGTCGACTCCGACTTGTGCAGTGGAGGGATGCTGGCAACGGCGGCCCGGGCGAGGGTCGTGTTCGACTCCGACTTGTGCAGTGGAGGGACGTTGACGCTGGCGGTCCGGACGAGGGACGTGTTCGACTCCGAATTGTGCATTGGAGGGATGTTGATGACGACGGCGTGCTCCGACGGCGGCGGTGGCGCCTCATTGTCCTTGGAGGCTCCGGATCTTGCCTCGTGCCGGCTGCAGGTGGTGGAGGAGGCGGCGGTGTCATCCCCCCAACGGTCCGTGTTGACGAGGAGGTAGGACCGCTGGTCGATCTTCTTCTGCAACTCCTCAGCGGCGTGGAGGACCTCGGAGAGGATGTTGGGCGAGCTCAGCCTGGTCATGGTCTTCACCCGGTGCCCGAGCTCGCGCAGCACCTTGGCCGCCTCATCGCCCACCCTGTGGAGCTCCGCGCTGAACACCTGCCTGTTCTCCGGCGCCGACTGGATCTCCGACAGTATGCACCCGTGAAGCGCCATGACGGCGAAGGAGCAGTGCCTTAGCGCGCCGCCAACCTTGGTGTAGCTCTGCCAGGGGTACTTCATCATCTTGTATGGCCCGTGCGGTGGCTCCCATATAGCAAACCCCAGCTGCCAACACACAACCATGTTAGAAACACGCGAGAAAAAAATCCTAGACCGAGGCTCGAGCAAGAAGACAGACCAGTGTTTCCTCTTGTGTCTGTGCCTCGACAGCCGCCCTGTACCCACTGTACAGAGGATCATCGGAAGCTTGGTACGTGAGAATCTTGGAAGGAACCCTTTGGTACTCCATGCATGTCAGATATCCATCGACACATCCTGCAACAACCAGCAACCAAAGCGGTTTTCCAGATCTTAGAAGCAACAGTTTTGCTAGAACTCATCTAGATGAGATTTAATTTGATCTCATTCACCTTTTATAGCCATTAAATGTGATGCTATAAGATGCGTGTGTGCTAACGTGGGTTGTATTCGTTCTTGTTTTACAGGTGAATGAGACCAAATTACGTCTCATCTAGATGAGTTCTAGGTACTCCCTAGAAGCAAACCAGGTGGTGCGGAAGCAGTTGGCCACCAAGTTGTCAATGCTCATACCTTCTAAGGATTCAGCGACTCTGGCGAAGTTCCTGGCTACCAGGTGGTGCAGGTCCTCTCCAGCCCAGATCGGGTATATGCCTATGTTCACCGCCAGGCTGACGGCGCCGCCGATGACGATGAGCAAGAACCTGCTCACGGCCGTGCCGCCGACGAACTCCCCCGTGTTGTACCCGGACACCGTCACGTAGCAGAAGGTGAGCAGGAAGACGCGGAGCCCGTACTCGTACAGCTTCATCTTGGGGTGCACCTTTATCAAAGTTGTAGCGAATCCTGGCAATCAAATAATCATTAGTTATGAGAGATACGTAGGAACTTCACTAGTGGTGTTCGTGGAGAGTGGAGTTGAACCAACCGGGGAGGGCGGGGTTAGCGAGCTAATCTCGCTGGTGCGCGCTAAGGAACTGGCTCAGGCGGCACTCGCAGCGGCGGCTGCTCAACACGCGGAGCGTATGGCTGTCGAGGAGGATCCCTCGACGTCGCTAAGTCTCCGGCCCGAAGGGGAGACAGCAACAGGGGTTGCTGCTCCTCCCTCGCCTCGCTGCGGCAAGGCGAGGCGCGTGGCCAAGGCGATCACCTCTAGGGGGATCCGCCTGCGAAACCGCGTCATCTAGATGCGGATGCTCATTTGAAACATCCGTGGCTTCGGCCACTCGGGGCGGCGCACCCAACTTCGCGACTACATCAGGAAAGAAGGGATAGATATAGTATGGCTCCAGGAAACCATTAAAACTGATTTTCGTCACCAAGACCTCGTAGCCATAGACCCTTTGGAGCGTTTCATTTGGCACGGCACCGGGGCCCGATGGGTGGCCGGTGGCGATGTTTAAACACTTTTGGCCACTGTTGCGCGAACCCATCTTCGCGCTGTGCAATGGCTTCATGCGCGGTTTTGTGGACATTGCTAGGTTAAACTTCGGAGTGCTCTTCCTAATTCCAAAAGTACCGGGAGCGGATAATATCCGCCAGTACAGACCAATAGCGCTCATTAATGTGCCCTTCAAAATTTGCGCCAAGGGTTGTGCCACGCGGCTTACTCCGATCGCACACCGCACAATCAGCCGTTCCTAATCTGCCTTTATCCGCGGTAGGAACATTTTGGAGGGACCATTAGCGTTGCAAGAGACACTCCACGAACTTAGGCGCATGCGCGAACCGGCGATTTTACTTAAATTAGACTTCGAAAAAGCTTACGACCACGTCAACTGGGATTTCCTCAGACAAATCCTATTGAGCCGAGGTTTCTCGCCGGTGTGGGTGCACAAAATCATGCAGTTGGTCTCGGGGGGCCAAACTGCGGTCTCGGTGAACGGAGAGGTAGGGCACTTCTTCCGGAACAAGCGCGGACTTCGCCAGGGTGATCCCATTTCACCGCTCTTGTTCAACTTCGTGGCAGATGCACTGGCGACCTTGCTCCGGAAAGCAACGGAAGCAGGCCACATCAAAGGGGTGTTGCGGCACCTCATCCCAGGGGGGATTTCGCACCTGCAATACGCTGACGACACGCTACTGCTGTTCCAACCGGACCTGCACAGCGTGGCCACGATCAAAGCCCTGTTGATTAGCTTTGAACTTATGTCGGGGCTCAAGATCAACTTCCACAAATGCGAAGTGATGCCCATGGGACTCGAGCCGTCCGACAGTAGGCGTATCGCAGACCAGCTCAATTGCAAACTCGGCAAACTCCCGTTTACTTACCTTGGGCTCCCGTTGGATGCCAAACGCATCACGATAGATGGCTGGGCGCCACTCTGGACCAAGGTGGGTACGCGGGTTTGTCCGTGGAGGGGGAAGTTCCTCTCTTCTGCAGCCCGGCTAGTGCTCACAAACGCGAGCCTGTCCTCGCTGCCGCAGTTCGCAATGGGGCTGTTCCTCTTGGCAGAAGGGGTACACGCCAAGATGGACACTCCAAGGTCCCGCTTCTTTTGGGAAGGTGCGGGACCCAAACGCAAGTACCATATGGTCAGATGGGACTTGGTGTGCAGACCCAAGGACCTAGGGGGGCTAGGGATCACAAACACACGGATCCTCAACATTGCACTCATGTGCAAATGGATCTGGAAGCTGTCGCAGGGGGCGACCGGTCTGTGGGTGGACATGCTGCGCAATAAATATTTCCCCAACGGGAACTTTTTCGAAGGCAGGATGCGGGGCTCTCCTTTCTGGAACGACCTCCAAGCGGTGCGCCCGGCCTTCGCCCTTGGCGCCAAGTTCGTCGTAGGGGACGGGCGCTCGGCCCGCTTCTGGCTTGACCTATGGCTGGGAGCGAACCCCCTTTGGGCCCAATTTCAGGACTTGTATGCCCTGGCGGTCAACCCGGAGATGACGGTAGCGACGGCCCTAGCCTCGAACCCACCCGCGATCCACTTTCGTCGAGAGCTAACGGGCCTTGAACAAGCACGCTTTGAGGAGCTGCTGGGCCTGACTCAATCGGCGACGCTGTCCACTTCCGCGGACACGGTCACTTGGGCTCTCACCACGTCCGGAAAGTTCACGGCCAAATCCCTCTACCGCAGGCTATGCCAAGTTCAGGGACCGGCTTTCCCAATGCCGACCGGTTTGTGGAACGCCCGTATTCCGCTTAAAGTCAAGGTGTTCTTCTGGCAACTTTTCCGCAATAGACTCCCCACATCGGCCAATGTTGCAAAGCGCAACGGCCCGTCTTCCGGCTTATGTGCCATTTGTAATACCATGGAAGATGCGAACCATGTGTTCTTCCGCTGCCCCCTAGCGCGCTTTGCCTGGAGCGCAGTCCGAGCTGCCACCAATACCAATTGGGACCCGCGATCGGCCGCTGACCTAGCGGCCATAGTTGCGTCGACGATGGGTGGCAGTAAACGTGTCCTTTGGAGTTGCCTCGGTGCCCTAGCCTGGGCAATGTGGCTTACAAGGAACAAAATTGCCATCGAGGGAATCTTCCCATCACACCCTGCTAATATTCTTTACAAATGCAACATTCTGATGCAGCAGTGGAGTCCGTTGGCGAAGCACAAGGATGCTGACAAGATGAAGCAAGCTCAAGATCGTCTTCGCCAAGTCTACGTTTTGGCCAGGGAGCCGCCAGCCGCTTCTACGACGTGAAGTGGTTTCTTTTGTCTTGCGAGCGAGCCTGCGTGCTCTATGCTCTTTGGTCTTTGGCCTGTAATAGACTCGCTTAGCTCACTTCTGGCCTCTGGCCTGTCTGCGACCTTGCTGTGCTTTCGCGCCAGCGTAACCTGAGCCTCCGCGCTCGTGACCTTGCTGTGCTTCGTGCCAGCGGAACCCGAGCCTCCGCGCTCGTGACGTTTGTCCTAGTCCTCGTCTGTAAACGCTGCCTAAGTTTGTGGGCTTTATTAAGTTAAAGCCGGACGCTCCTAGCGTCTCCGTTCTAAAAAAAAAACTTCACTAGTGGTAGGGGAAAATATCAGGTGGTACTACCACACACATGCTCCCAGTTTGAACATGTCAAATTTAGATGTCCCATGTGTCTACAACCCTTAAAAATTCAGAACCAAATTCGAAAAACACATGGAGAGATAAAAAAAGACAAATCCAGATGTGAATAGTGTGGTTTTGACACTATTCATCCTTTTGTCTGTCTTTATTGACACCATTCATGTTGGATTTTTTGTCATTTTGTTTTTCTTTGTGTATTTCATTTTGGATCTGAAATTTTTAGGAGGTGTAGACACATGTGTTGTGAACATTCGCAAAAAATAAACCAACGTTTTGAAACAAGTAAATTTGAAATTTCTAACTGGGAGTATAGGAGCATTTGAGTGGTGGTATCAGCTGATATTCACCTGGGAGTACTCACCAACGGCGAAGGTGGTGATGATGAGAAACACTATGTCCTGGTCGCCCATGTGCTTTGCTGATTCAGCAACTGCTAGAGCAAGCCCGCCTGCCGTCAGGGTCCCCAATCCCCTGTTAAGGCCTTTGCTCAAGGTTGCACCTGTGTGGGACAAAAAAATAAATCAACCACTGAATACGTGTACATTGCAACGATAAGCACCAGCTAAATGATCATAGCACATTTCTTTCTTGTTGTTTCATACTACACCTAAAAAAGAAGTTTCTTACTAGCACTGGATGGCAAGTACCAGGTGGGTACGCGACGGCGTGACGATGGTTTCAAACTTCACCATTACCTGTTTAACATTGCTGGCATTGGAAAATATAATGGGATTGGCTAGGGGTAAATCGACTGAAAATTTTATTTGGGTCAGTCGATCTGTTTCAGCCGTCCGGTGCAAAACAAGTGGTTCAGATTGCTTTTTCAACCTCAAGCTCCCACCTTCTTCTTCCCCAACGTCCCAACCATCGAACGTACCACCGGCCGGACCGCTAGCCACCACCGCCTGCGGTTGGCGGTGCTCCCGCGCCAGCCTTGCCGCCCCACCTTCCCCTAAACCTCCACCCACGACCATGCTACTGCCACCCCCAACCATCCTTGTAACCCCGGCGATGACCAGTTTTTTCGGGCGAACCTGCACCACCAACACCCTTAAGATAGATAATGGGTTAGCCTGCCACCCTAAGATAGATAGTAGGGTTGCCTACCACCCTAAGATAGACCCAGGGGCTTCTTCAGAGCCAACGGCTTCTACTTCCCTCCGAAATCAACGGACCCAAAATGCGTTTTCAGGGAACTGACGTGCAACTAAAGTGGAAATAATACCCAGGCTTCACCATTGTAGCGATCGCATTGCATTACCCTAGTACTATTTGCATGCTGGTGCATTGCTGATTTCTGTTGTGTAAAAGTAAAGCTTTCCTAGGTTACTCAGAAATTAATTTGCTCCAGGAGAAAATATTGATCAACAAATAGACGAGGAGGCGGTGCATTAGGGCATAGCAAGACAATCTAACGTGTTTAGCTCAAGGATAGATTCATCGCGATCGGAAAGAGGAAAATAAAAGAAGAGACGCTGACCGATGCTGAACTCGAAGACGACGACGACGGTGAGGATGGCCCAGACGGAGTGGCTGACAATGTCGCTGGGCTCGCGGAGGAAGACGAGCAGCGTGATGAGCGCGAGCGCCGTGGCCACCTTGGCCGCGTAAACGGGCTTCCTCGGGTCATTGCGCGAGAACGTCCACAGCTCCCAGCCCGCCGCGCGCACCGCCCCCACCGCCCGCCGCAGGGGCCCGTCGGCCCGCGCCTCGTGGCGGCCGGAGGCGTTGGGGCCGTCGCCCCAGTCGGACGACAGCAGCGGCTCCGCGAGCCCCCGCTGGTCCAGCGCCGCGCGCAGCGTTCGCTGCTCCGGCGGCAGCGTCGCCATTGTCGGCGAGGAGGCGGCGATCCGTCCGAGCCGTGAGGACCCCCCTTGCGACAGCGGCGCGCGCGTACGTAGGACGCCGCGGGAGCCCGGGCTCCGCCATGCTCGGAGCTATTTATTGCTCTTGTTGTACCGGGTTTCCTTCCTGACTTGTGTGGCTCGGAGTCCCGTCCTGGACTCCTGGTTGGGTTGGTTTTGCTCCCGCGTGCGCGCAACCGTATGGGTCTCGTCTCTCCGGCTGACTCGCTCGTCTCCCGTCCCGTCCCGTACCCGTACCGTATGCGTTGGCGCTTGGTGGCATGCACCTGCGCTGTCTCTACGCTCGCGTACATCGACGGCGAAGCAACAGGCAAGTGCTTCTCTCTACGTGACGCGACGCCCGGTGGTGGCCTCTCGCCACGCCGGGACAGGCTGGAGGCGTTGGCTGCTCAATTTGACGTAGTCTTCCTTATATCAGCTATAATGCTAATTTGGTATGACGACACAACCAAACTGCAATCGTGTCACGTCGGCACACGAGGACACTCAGTTTTGCTCTTTTCAAGGAATTGTTTATGTTCAACCTAACGTCAATCAAGTTGCACGTCAAGATGTATAACTTCTAAAATTTTTGGTGATGTTGCATCATGCAAGTGCCCAGCCGTCGCCGCTTCTCCAAAAACAGCCTAGGTCATCTGCCTCCCGCCGGCACCGCCACCGGTCCGCCTCATCTGCGCTGGCCCTAACGCCATGAAGACGTGGTGGATTCCGGTTCTTGCCGGCAGGAGGGCTTTGTTTTTAGATGTTTTTCTCAGTTTTGATAGAGTTTGTGTCAGTTCAGAAATACGAGATGGTGACGCTTCCTAAAAATGGAATAAGGTTCTCCCCATGCAGCCCTCGTCCCGGTGGTGCATCTAACATCATCGAAACGCGTGTGGAGGTGTGTCTTCGGTGGATCTATCGGGATTTGATCGGTGCTTGTCTTTGATAGATCTACTCGGATCCGGTCTATGTGTGTCTCCAGGTTGGCACCTTCTAATCTACGGGTCTTTTCATCGGTGGCGGCTACTGTTCTGGTGTGCTGATCCTATGGGGTCTTAGCACGACGACTCCCGACTGACTATTACAACAAGTTTTGCCTGGCTCCGGTGAGTGAGGGATGATGGCGGCAGCGTGCCTTCAGCTCCCTTCAGTGCTTGCAGTCGTCGCTAGGTGGTCTAAGGCCTTGTATAATGGAAGGTGCTTATGAGAGGTGCTTAGAGAAATAAACCAGGCTTTTTTCTTAAGCACCGTACTTATTTGTACAGGATAGACGCTTAATTAAGCATCTCTCCTGTAGAAATACACACCGGTGCTTCAGAAAAACCTGATTTATTTTTCTAATCATCTCTCTAAGCACCTCCCACTGTACAAGGCCTAAGGAACTGGATGTATTTTTTATTATTTCTGATGTTCGTCATACTGTCATGATTGAAAATGAATAGATTAGAAGTTTTGTTGCAAAGTAAAAATTTGTTGGTGATGTTCGCCAACTTCTTAGTCACGGTTTCTAAATTATACTGCTCCATGATACACAGTTTATACGTGCAAATATTAAAAAACAAATGCTTGAAGATGGTAAAAATAATAATTCTCTATCGGTTAACATGGAAATGCTATGCTCGGGGTCGTTGCAGCTGGGACAATATTTCTGTTAGTCGCGCGTACAATGCATATATTTTGCTTCACATCAATCCTCCTTCCTGAAGATATACAAAGATGCCCATCTCAACATAAACATGAACTAGAACGTCGTGTACTGGCTAGCTAATCTCACTCGAGCCGTCAGCTCTTACGTTCGAACCTAGATGGCGACTATGAGTACAGCCACACCATTTTTCTTTTTAGTTTGTCTTTCCCCACTTACAGGTGGGACCCGTGCATAAAAGAACATGGGCCCTGCCATGCTGGCAAGCCACCTAGGGAGAGTTAACAGTGAGTTGACGGCAATAGACGAAAATATATCAATATATACCTCAAAGGCTCAAACACAAGTTATAGGATCAATTTGTATCATTTTTTTTGACTGGGTATTTGTATCATTTTTCAAGTTTATGTATGAAATTGTACCCACCGTGCAAGTTTATGTACTAGAAGTGTAATTAACTCTCTCATATACGTATTTGCCTATAACATGACAAAATCTTAAGTACTTCTCTGCTTTAGCCACTCTAAATGAAATTTCTCTTATCTCATATACTTCTGAAATCATGCACTATAACATGAAAAGAAGGGAGAAAGGATTACCTTATCTAATGAGAAAAAGGGCAATGCCCAATGCCCGGTAAACATCATTATGTTTCAAGAATTACATACAAAATAAATTGGACTGTTTGACATACTGTTGGGGATATAACTCCTAGGTATAACCCACCCAAGAGGGGCCGGGTCATGCCACTGGCGACTTAAAGATGAAGAAGCCCGATAAGGTCCAAGAAGATATGAAGATGACGGCTCATAGAACAAGCCTATTGAAGGCCCAAGACACGGAGGCGATTCGAGGCCCAAAGATGTGAGCCGCCATATGTTAGGTTGTTCTATAAGGCAGGTTTAGTTAGAAACCGAGCCGGTTATGTTTGTATGGACCGGCCGGGACTCTGTAAGCCACCGGACATCAACCTGTATATAAAGGGGTGACCCAGCGGCGGGTTAGGGAGAGAAAAAAGAGACGATCGAGAACTAGGTCAAGCGTATTCACTCCCTTGTAATCAAAACTCAAGCAACACAACTGGAAGCAGGACGTAGGCTTTTACCTCATTGAGAGGGGCCGAACCTGGGTAAACTCTCTGTGTCCTTTGTCCCTTTCAAACCCTTTAAGCTAACCTAGTGCGATGGCTCCACACCTAAGTCCTTTCACTATGGCATCTGCCATGATAAAACCACGACAGTTGGCGCCCACCGTGGGGCCAACGCATGGTGGTTTCGAGTTCTTGAAGGGCAGCTTCTCAAGGGTCAAGGGATACGCCGTGGGGCGGATGGCCAAGAGTCACCGCGGCAAAATCTACATCGACGACACAGGCTGGGGTCCCGAGGCCGATTCAATCGAATACGGGTACCAGGTCCCCTTCGGTGGAATCCACGTCTTCATCGGCAAGATCGGCGAGCCGGAGCCTGAGCCGGATACCTGCATCAACATCATCGAGACAGCTCGGCGCGCGCAACCTGCCAAGGTTCAAACCGTCGTGAAGCGCGCTTTTGTTGGTTTTATTCACGAAATGGATCTCGAGGAAGGATCTATGTCTGGTGGAGAGACAGCCATCTACTCTGATGGTGAGTCGTCAACCGGTGACACCAATTCAATGTATCAACTACAAGACAACGGGCTTGGGGGCTATTCCGATGGCGATAGTATTCCAGACCCCTATGAACGCCGAAAAGAGTCACGATCTTCATGGCCGGTACATAACCAGTACTAAATTCGTCAACTGCTGCGGCTATGACTTCCGGCTCAATGACTGCTACGACGGCCGGAGCAAGCGCCTCTGTGCGCCAGCCGGCTCAGGTTTTGTCCGAGATCTTGGATGCCTTGGCAGCTCTATTAGCTGCAGAGGTAACCTCGACGACTCAAGCACATCATAAGACATACGTAGCAAAACAGCGAGACGAGATAGCTCAGGCCAAATATGAGCTTAATGCTGAGAATGCTAGGATGGCGACAGAGCGAGCCGCCCTGGACGCCGAGTCACAACGGATTCAAGCAGAAAATTTCCAGTTAAGCTTGGATCAGAATGCATCCAACACCATTCTATGAAGGAGGCACCAAAGTTGTCTGCCTTTGGAGTACGATGCGAGGAATCTTTTCAACACGCTTGAGGCCGGACCAAGCAATCCGCCTGAGGTAACCCGGGCTGTCAAGGCGCCCGTGACCGGGGCGACGACTCAACCATGTGTCGCAGACCCGCCTCATTTGAATTTAACCCCGCCTCAGCAGGTGCCGACACAGTCAGGTCATTATTCTAACCTCTAGATAACATGATTGCTCCAACGTCGCAGCTGGCGGCTCTCCCGGTGCTAGGCGAGTCTCCCGCAGCGGTTGAGGCACGGAAGGCCATGGAGCCGTGAGCGGATTCATTCAACCCCATGCCATAGCCAAAGTTATAGCCGTCGCATTGTGTCGCCAGCGGTTTCGAGCAGTGAGCGGCACCATAACCAGCCCCGCAGGCATGACCCACCACGTGCTGATAATAATGCTCATGTTTTGGTGGATCAGGCCAGGGCATGTTGGGAGGCTGAGCTAGCGGCTCAGTTAGCGGCTCATCAGCAACCTCAGCATAACCCATCGGTGTGCATAGAAGTTGGGATGACTTCTAGGACCGTGGGTGTGCCGTGTCTAGTGCCGGCTTTGCGTAATGAGCGTCTGCCCAAGGATTTTAAGGGCCCCCGCGAGGTGCCCAATTACACAGCGGATCAACCCCCGGAGGCTTGGATTGAGAGCTATGAGCTGGCCATGGAGATGTTGGACGCCAATGACGCTGTGCGTCATGGATCTAAATCTGACAGTAGAGTGGGGGGCAGGTATGGAGAGGCAAGGTCCTAGCTATGGAGAGGTTGTAAACACAAGAGATGTACGAGTTCAGGCCCTTCTCGGAGGAAGTAAAAGCCCTACGTCTCGGAGCCCGGAGGCGGTCGAGTGGATTATGTGTATATGGATTACAGGGTGCCGAACCCTTCTGCCTGTGGAGGGGGGTGGCTTATATAGAGTGCGCCAGGACCCCAGCCAACCCACGTAATGAAGGGTTTAAGGTACATTAAGTCCGAGGCATTACTGGTAACGCCCCACATAAAGTGTCTTTACTATCATAAAGTCTACTTAATTACAGACCGTTGCAGTGCAGAGTGCCTCTTGACCTTCTGGTGGTCGAGTGAGTCTTCGTGGTCGAGTCCTTCAAGTCAGTCGAGTGAGTCCCTCGTAGGTCGAGTGGAAGGTGATCTCTTCTAAGGGTGTCCTTGGGCAGGGTACTTAGACCAGGTCTGTGACCCTACCCTAGGTACATGATTCCATCATTAGCCCCCGAATGGATTGAGGCTTGAGTGATGAAGGAGTTGATGCTGTTTCCGATTAGCCTTCGCATACTGGTCGTGCGTTGTTTTGAACCAAAAAATCTCTTTGTTGATAGTGAACAACTTTTCTTCAGTCGACTCGATCCATTCTTTTCCTTCGTCGAGTGATCTTTTGGACTTCGTCGATTTCCGAGCGACGGATCGCAGGAAATCCCGCGTCTGGCAGACCGATCTGCCGTTCGCGGATTCCGCGGGATACGAAATTTGGGGAAGCGCGCGAAGCGTGGCGGACCGCGGCGCTCAGATGGGACAGGGCATAGACGCCTCGATCCCCGCGCCGGTTTTTTCGCCACGTATCATGTCCGTGCAATTGTTTCAAGATATGATTAGATCGACCGGGCCCACCTGTCATCCACTCGGAAGGGATCTTATAAACGCGCCCGGCGAGGGTTTTTTGAGCAGTGCCTCAGCATTCTCTCTCTGCTCCCTTCGTCTCCGCCCAACGCGCTCGCTCTCGCCTCCGCACAACTTCTCCTCGCGCGTCTCGCCGGCAGCCATGGTCAAGGAGAAGACGGCGGCGCTGGAACGCGTGAAGAAGGCGTCGGCAACGGAGAAGGCGAAGGGGAGATCCACCAGTCGTGGCGGGTCTTCGTCTAGATCTCGCCTGCCGAAAGATTGGGTCCAGGGAGATTGGATCCAATCGACCATCACGGAGACGGATCTCCTCGACATGGCCAATGAGGGCCTGATCCCTCATGGAGCTGCAAGGCTTCCGGGGAAAGAGTGGCAGCCCCAGCCGAAAGAGGGTGAGTGCGTGCTTCTGGCTACCCATGTCGACCGCGGATTTTCTTTGCCGCCGAGCATTTTCTTCCGTGGTTTCTTGAACTTCTTTGGAGCGCAACTCCACCACTTCACCCCGAATTCTATCGCCTATCTTGCCGCGTTTGTGTCCTTGTGCGAGAGTTTTCTGGGTTGTCGACCGCATTGGGGCTTGTTCAAGCACATATTCACGTGTCGCTCTTAGACCGTGAAGAAGGCGAGCCCAGGCGACGAAAAAACCCGAGTTGTCCAAATGTGTGGGGGGTCTGGGGATCCAGGTGAGGAACGAGAGCACCTTCCCAGCCATGACATTTCCCGAGTCAGTCAGAGGCTGGCAGTCGACCTGGTTCTACTGCCAGGATCAGCCGACGCCGGGGCAGTCGACTGGACTCCCTCAGTTTACCATGGGCCGAGTGAACAAGCCCTCCTCTCTGAAGGTGATTCCGGAGGAGAAAGCTGACGTGAAGATGCTGATGGAGCGTGTAGTTCAGTTGGTTCGGGAGGGAGTGACGGGTATGGATCTCCTGGAGGTTTTTCTTAGGCGTCGTATCCAGCCTCTTCAGTTCCGGAGCCATTGCATGTGGTTGTACCGCGGGACTGAGGATGAGACTCGGGTCAATCCAGAAGCAGTCGACGATGCCACTCTGGAAAGGTGGATGGCCGCTGTTACTGGGAACAAGGATAACCCTCGCGGAGCCAGAAGGATTCCTCCACTCGACCACCACAGTGATCCAAACAAGGTATGTCTGCTCCACTTCCCATTGTATTCTTGTCACATTTATTTCTGTTTTCTCTGCTGATCGGTCGACTGATCTTTGTCTTGATGTCTATCAGGTCCTCACTGAGCTGTACTCGATGCCCAATGGAGCACAGGCTCCGACTGAGGAGGGAGAAGCGAGCGGGGGCGAGAGCCAGGAGGAGGAGTGGGACTCGGACGCCGCTGAGGATGATGATGATGATGATGACGACGACGATGATGATGATGAGGACGAAGAAGAAGAGGAGGAGGAGGTCGCACCACCGCGCTCGGAAAGGCGGTCGAAGCTTGTCCATGACCCATGCGACTGAACGTGGCAAGGGGTTGCGACTGTTACACAGTCGACCAAGCGCCCTCGGACCACCTCTCCGGCGCCGACTGAAAAGGCGTCGAAGCAGCCCAGGGCGGCCCCGTCAAAGCCAACCAAGCTCCTGCCGAAGATGAAGGTGTCCATCCCCACCATATCAGGGTAATCATGCTGCTTAAGTCTTCTTGTTTTGTGCGAACTTTATCTCTGGTTGGCGCTGGAGTTAGTCGACTGATTCTTTGGAGTTGTAGTGCTGCTACTTCTGAGACCTCAGCCCGGGCTGACGACCATGAGATGGAGGACGCAGCAACCTCAAAACCTGGTACTATACTCTTAACACCGTTTCTAGTCGACTGACTCATGATCTCTAATTCTGATTCTTTTCTGTAGCTCCATCCAATGTTGTTATCACTCTCCCTGATGATGATGAAGATGAGGAACCGCTGAAGCACAGAAGGAGTAGGAAAGCGTCTGCCGGCAGGGTGCCCCAGGATGTGACGGTGCCTGAGACTCTGGTCGCGGAGGAGGAGAACACCACTCGACACACTGTGTCCTTCGCAGATCCACTGACGAGTGCTCTGCAGCCCTCCCTCTTCACGACGCACCACGTCCCAGAGGACCAAGCTGGCGCCGCGAAGGAGGCGATACGCCAGGCAGGGATCATGATGGAGCAGTTGAAGACCATCCGGGATGCGAACCAGGCAGCTTACGACGCCAGTTCTGCCCTTCAAAGCAATGTTCAGGTCAGTCGACCACCGCTTGTTCTATTAGGATATGCTATCAAAAACTTTTCTTTCCAGAATTTATAGTAATCACCCAGTGGGTGTGTCGATTTAAACTCCGTGTTAGCGGGGGCACGCTGAGTGCACCCGCTGGGTGTAGTCCCCAAGGCTAAGGTCGACTGCTGTCAGTCGGCCTTAGGCTTTATAAGTTCAGTTTTTCCGTCATTCGACTATGGCGAATGGATTTCGCAAACCGGTGGGGGCACGCTGAGTGCACCCACTGGGTGTAGTCCCCAAGGCTAAGGTCGACTGCTAGCAGTCGGCCTTAGGCTTTATAAGTTCAGTCTTTCTGTCATTTGACTATGGCGACTGGATTTCACAAACCGATGGGGGCACGCTGAGTGCACCCACTGGGTGTAGTCCCCGAGACTGTGGTCGACTGCTTGTAGTCGATTACAGTCTTAAAGAATACATCTTGTTTTTTTTGAGGTCAACTGGTCGACTCTGTCTTCAATAGGATTAGTGGGGGCACGCTGAGTGCACCCACTGGGTGTAGTCCCCGAGACTACGGTCGAATGCTTGTATTCGGCTGTAGTCTTAGAAACGCATGATTTTTCCTTTTCCACTCGGAAGTGAATTATCTTTGACATTTAGTCGATTGATTCTTCGCAGAGATCCTGTGACCTTGCGGCTCGCTACACTGAGCTAGAAAACAAGCACATTCAGCTCGAGCTAGATTTGAAGCTGGTTCAGGAGAATCTGACGAAGGCAAAGGAGGAGACCAAAGGTACGTTTGGTGAGACCTCGACGACTGCTTTTTCCCTTTATTTGTTTCAAAATCTGATCTTGTTGTAACTTGCAGGTAAGGTGAAGGAGGCCCAACAGAAAAAAGACCTTGAACTAGCTGAGAAGATCAAGCTTGCTGACGAGAAGTTAGCTTCAGTCACCAAGCTTGAACAAGAAAATACCAATCTGAAAGCTGCTCTTGGGAAGAAAAATGATCTGGAGGCCTTCCTGAGTGGTCTTGCCAAGAAGCTCTTCCTTATGCTTGAAGGTAAACCTTTACGCACAACAATCATTTTCAACTGTGATTTTTCCATTCGACCATTGCCTTGACTCGGTGATCGCCCTTGCAGAATTTTGTCAAGACTTTGAAGAAGAGACTAGCCGGCTGGAACCAAACCTTGACCCCGTCAATTCTCCGATGAACGACGAAGTTGCGATGAATGTTTTCCGACTGGAGTCCCGTGTTGCAGCTGTCGTGGACTATCTTGCAAGGCTGAAGGCCGCCACATCTCGCATCGAATCAACGCTCTGGCCCAGGGAGACACTCCAGAACGACCTTGAGTCACTGATGGCTCGCTTGGACACGGTCCCTGGTCGAGTGCAGGAGTGGAAAAAATCCTCGGCTCGGTGCGGTGCAGATGTTGCTCTGTGTCTGGCACTGTAATGACTTACAAAATTGGCACCAAGGCATTGAGTGCCATTTTGGAAGCAATGAAACTCATACGCTCCCCACCTATTGATTATTTTTCAGAATATCATTCTAATGACTATTCTAACCTCGAGGAGTCAAAGGCAGATGGCCTATCCTGTTCACCCATCAAGGTGCCTGTTCTAATTTTGCAAGGTTTTATTCATTGCGCGTATCTTGCATATGTTGTCTTGCATTTCTTCTACTTTGTTGCACCACCATCTGCTTAGTTTACTCATCATATAACTCGAGATGCTATGCCCATCCATTATCAATACATATTCCATCTGTCATCATACCATGTTTTTCCACTCAAATGCTGTTCTTGTGCATCAGACATCAAAAAGGAAGAGGGTGATTGCCGAACCTTAAGGAGCACCAGCAAAGTCCTTGAAAAATGTGGTGGTGCCGGAGAAATCAGACAGCGCCGCACTTATATTGGCTGTACAACCAGTGACACAAAACATAGGACCGACTCCAGCAAACTGTACCCATACTTCACTGGCCACACCATTAGCCCCACCACACAGGACCTGCACTCCAGCAAAAGGTATACCGATTTCATTTGCCATAGCACCAGCCGTACCACAGAAAAATCCCACTCCAGCAAAAAGTACAGCAAGTCCACCGACCGAAGACCTATCCCAACTGCAGAGACGGCCAATTCCTGCAGATTGGAACCCCATTCCATTTATTCCCAGTTTAAAAGACAATGCTTTCAATGTTGTTAGGGACTATGTGCATATATTCCCATCATGGGAAGATTATAGTGAAGACAAACACCATTTTCACATCTTCTTGTCCAACTTATGTGTAAGTGCTATTATTCATGGTTATTATTTTCCTATTTTCTGCTGATCGAACAGATCAATGATTTACATTACACTATTGTAACTAGGTGAGGGTCAATCTAGATAGTCATGACGAGAAAAGCTTGCTTGTACTTTTCAAGGAAGGATTGCAGCAGTATTGGTGTTACCTGAGGAAATCACACTTTGATGGCAAGTCTATAAACGAATTTCTGGTGAAGTCTCCTATGCTAAATTTAGAAGACATTGAATGGAAAAACCTTGTTATGCACTGGTCTTGTTCCCAGGATGAGGTACTGTCTATGAAATCACATGAAAATTTGAACTTCTACTTTTCCGCATGTGCCTTACGGATCTTTTTTTGCAGGAAATCTGCTCGAAGAAGAATTCCGGTTTGAAAAGAACGACAGGATATCGCAAATATGCTGCCCGCTGCTTTGCTCTTGTTAGTACCTGTTGTCATGTATCACTGTACTTGCATACATACCTGGTTCATTATGTGACAGCAGTATGCATGATAGCTTGCTTATCAATTGTTCGCTCCAAATTATCTGATCTGTATGAATGGTTACATTAGTGTAGAATATATCCAATGCCAATGAATTTTTTTAGCTCTACATTGTTCTTGTAAGTACATGATGTCCTTTATCAGTGTACTTATATTGACAGGTAGTTGTTCATGTACCATCACTCTGCAGCTTATTTTCCTTCGCCCTCCATTTTCTACACATCAGATCTATATTTACTCTTACCATAAGGTTGGTACTGAAGAAGTTTAGCTGTGCATTGCTCTTGGCTGTGCCTTTTGCCTGTATCGCTGCACATACATTTATAGCTACTTGGATATGTAGCATCACTCTTCATCTTATCTTAAATATTCTCCATTTTTTCGTATATTATCACATCTATATTTACTATTAACAAAATGTAGAATAAATGAAATGCTTATGAAGAACATTCTGTGCTAAGCTTCTTGAATTGCCCCCCCCATCAGCATGGACAAGGGCTTTATAGAGCCTGTCTTCACTAGTAATGTAAGTTTGTCCTTCTCAAGCCTTCAAACTTTGTTGTGTATATTTGGTTAGGCATGACTGCAATAACTGTTTATTTTTGGTGTTTGCATCAAATTGCATGTTTAAAGTTTATTATGTAGTTCATAAACAAAAGTTTGTCCTTCTCTATTTAAGTTTTCAGTTGTACAACCAAGTTACTTCTTCATGCCATGTAAATTAAACTATACAGAGTAAGTGATCTTCTTTTGCACTGCATGTATGTTTCCGTTCTTCATCCGTAATCCAGTGGTGTGGTGAACCTACCCACTACAGCACAATGTCATATTCTGCAATGTCTTAACTATGAACAATGTCATATCATTCTACTATTATTTAAATCGCCTCTTTATTTGCCAATCTGAAATGGGATAAATTGACAGCACACTAACCATTGATACTTATGAGTTCTTGATCTGTAATCCAGTGGTGTTGTGAAGCTGCCAACTCCTTCACAATGTCAATTCCTGCCATGTCTTGACCTGAACAATACCATATTGTGTTAATGCAATTTTAAACTGTGTCACTTTATTCGTCAGTAATCATGTGATGAATTGTCAGCATTGATACTTTTATGTGCAAAACCTATCATCTGTCTGCTTGTTTATCTTTCAGAGTGAGGAAGATATAAGTGTTGAACAAGCGCAGTCTCATCATCTTGCTCAGCTGCTTGCACTGCAGCTCCCCAGCAGGGCTAACCTTTCTTGAACTCTATTGAAGTGCTGTCAGTTTTGTATATTATTTTGTCGGCGTGTTTATTTGCACTGGTGGCGATCTTTGATGCCCAGTGTATGTAATCTGCTGTCTGCTTGTGCTTTATTATCATAGTGGCGAACTTTGATGCCCAGTGGATGTAATATGCCGTAATTTCTTTATTGTATAGTCTAGGTTTTTTCTTATTCACGATGCTGCAGTTATTTTATTGTATATATATCCTGTCTTCGCAGTAAACCGGCCAAACCGTAAAATTACAGTACATAATCGGTCCGTCATGCAATCATGATGTATGATCCGCATCATGGGCCCCGTCAAACTGGCCCACTAGTAGATTCGGGCCTTTAATAGGCCGAGTAACCCCCGACCCTCTTTTCGCAAGAAAACTCAATGGGCTTTTAGAAGGCTGAGAAGTAGGCTGGGCCTGAAATGTGCCGAATAGCTCACGGGCCGGCGGCAGCCCGAAATGGACCCTGGCCCATGATTGAGCGAATCAATTCACGGGCTTTTAACAGGCTAAAGTTGTCTCGGTCCTTGTTTGGCCCAATCAGATATCGGCTGCGAGCAGGCCGGATGCAAACTGGGTCGTAGTTAGGCCCAACTATATGCCGGGCTTTTAACAGGCCGAAATTAATATAGGGCCGAAATGTTAAATGTGCCCTTAACAGGCCGAAACTAATATCAGGCCGAATGACTAAATGGGCCTTTAGCAAGTGGACCCCAAAAGCATAGCGTCCAGTCAACGGGCCGAATCTGATATGGGCCATAATTAAGCCCAAAGCCTCTTAAAGGGCCGGACCTGATCTGGGCCGTGATTTGGCCCAGAAAGTGGGAGGCTTTTAACAGACTGGATCTTATATGGGCCATTACCAGGCCCGGAACGTGGCAGGCCATTAATGGACCGGATCAATTATGGGCCGACATTTGGCCCAAAACATGGCAGCCAGTTAATGGGCCGGCCTACTAGGGTCCTCAAAATCTTGTGGGCCTATAGCTGGGCCGGCCCATTAATGTCGGCGAAATCTCATGGGCCTTTAGCTGGGCCGGCCCATTATGATCCGCAAGAATTTTGTGGGCCTTTACCTGGGCCGGCCCATTATGGCACACAATAATCTTCTGGGCCTTTACCTGGGCTGGCCTATTATGGCCCGTGAAATCTTGTGGGCCTTTAGCTGGGCCAGCCCATTATAGTCCACAAAATCTCGTGGGCCTTTAACTGGGCCGGCCCATTATGGGCCGCCAAATCTTGTGGGCCTTTAGTTGGGTCGGCCCATTTAAACTTGATTGGCCGTGCCACATGTCGACGTATCATAGGCGCCTTCTGTCCAATGAGTGGATGACATCTGTCCCAACAATGAGCCGACACGTGTTTCCTCCAGCCAATGATGATTTTACACGTGGAAAATCCCCATTGGTCGGGGCTGTTAACGGGTTATCGGATCCAAAACCCGACCCGATAGCTTAACGGTGTTCCGTTACGGTGGATGCCACGTGTCGGTCACCCTTGACGAAAGCACTTCTGTGACACACGATTTATCGTCATGGAAGTGGACACTTCCGTGATGATAATTTTGGTAAGGTCATCGAACACTTCTACGAGAGCACAAGTATGACTATCTTGAGTCTGTCATAAATTTGTCATGGATGTACATGCATGACAAAAAACGTGACCTATTGTGACAAACACGTATCATCACTGAAGTGCATTTTTTTTGTAGTGACCCTTTCTGTCACTAGGTAAGAACACCGCAAGATTGAACCCAAAGCTAAGCACTTCTCCCATGGCAAGAATGATCAATCTAGTAGGCCAAACCAAACTGATAATTTGAAGAGACTTGCAAAGATAACTCAATCATACATAAAAGAATTCAGAGAAGATTCCAATATTATTCATAGATAAACTTGATCATAAACCCACAATTCGTCGGATCTCGACAAACACACCGCAAAGAGAGATTACATCGAATAGATCTCCACGAGAGAGGGGGAGAACATTGTATTGAGATCCAAAAAGAGAGAAGAAGCCATCTAGCTAATAACTATGGACCCATAGGTCTGTGGTAAACTACTCACAACTCATCGGAGGGGGTATGGTGTTGATGTAGAAGCCCTCCGTGGTTGATTCCCCCTCCGGCAGAGTGCCGGCGAAGGCTCCAAGATGGGATCTCGCGGATACAGAAGGTTACGGCGGTGGAAATTGTGTTTCGTGGTGCTCTTGGATGTTTTCGGGGTCCGTAGGTATATATAGGAGGAAGAAGTACGTCGGTGGCCGCCCGAGGGGCCCACAAGATAGGGGGGCGCGCCTTATAGGGGGTGCGCCCTCCTATCTCGTGGGGCCCTCGGAGGCTTCTTGACTTGCACATCAAGCTCTCTAGATCAGATTTTTTCCAAAAATAATGCTCCCGAAGGTTTCATTCCGTTTGGACTCCGTTTGATATTCCTTTTCTTCGAAATACTGAAATAGTCAAAAAAAAAAACAGCAATATGGGCTAGGCCTCTGGTCAGTAGGTTAGTCCCAAAAATGATATAAATATGTAAAATAAAGCCCATAAACATCCAAAAGGGGTAATATAATAGCATGGAACAATCAAAAATTATAGATACATTGGAGACGTATTAGTCGTCAACCCGCTTATCCTCGCGTGGCAAATGAAGTGCAGATTGACAAAATCCTCGACGACATCAATGCACCAGGTCCTCTCACATGCTCAAAAGCTTCACATTTGTCTAACTTTTATGGGCACTTCGCTTTTGTCTCCATCACAGAGCCCACCAAAGTTGATGAGGCATTTGTGGAGCCTGATTGGATTCAAGCTATGCAAGAGGAATTGCACCAATTTGACCTCAACAATGTGTGGGAGCTTGTCAAGCGACCAGATCCTCACAAGCACAATATCATAGGTACCAAGTGGATCTACCGCAACAAGCAAGACGAAAATGACCAAGTGGTGAGGAATAAGGCTCGTCTTGTAGCTCAGGGCTACACACAGGTTGAAGGAATTGACTTCGATGAAATTTTTGCACCTGTTGCTAGACTTGAAGCTATTCACATATTGCTTGCTTATGCTAACCATCATAATATAATCTTATATCGAATGGATGTGAAAACTGCATTCCTCAATGGTAAGCTTGAGGAAGAAGTATATGTTGCTCAACCCCCAAGTTTTGACGATCATAAGCATCCTAATAGAGTCTTCAGACTCAATAAGGCCCTCTATGACCTCAAGCAGGCCCCTCGGGCACGGTAAGATACACTGAAGGAATTCCTCATGAAGAAAGGATTCAAACCCGGTTCACTTAACCCAACTCTTTTCTCAAAAACTTATGATCATGAATTATTATTGTCCCAAATTTATGTCGATGATATTATCTTTGACTGTACTAACAAAGTTACAGTGACAAATTTGTCTATATGATGAGTGAGGAATATCAAATGTCTATGATTGAAGAATTGAAATTCTTATTAGGTCTTCAAATTCATCAACAACACAATGGCATCTTCATATCTCAAGAGAAGTACCTCAAAGATCTACTGAGGTTCGACATGCAAGATTGCAAAATTGTCAAAATCCCCATGCCCACAAATGGCCATCTATGGACTGATGAAAATGGTAAAGACTTCGGTCAAAATGTATACCGCTCCATGATTGGCTCTTTATTGTACCTATGTGCATCCATTCCAGATATTATTCTTAGTATTTGCATGTGTGCCCGTTTTCAAGCTACACCAAAGGAATCACACCACAAGGCTGTGAGGAGTATTCTTCGATATCTAGCTCACACTCCTACACTTGGATTATGGTATCCCAAGGGCTCACATTTTGATCTCATTAGATATTCTGACTCTGACTATGCTGGTGATCAGTTGGATCGCAACTCAACATCAGGCACATGCCATTTCCTCAGACGATCCTTAGTATGTTGGTCCTCGAAGAAGAAGAACTGTGTATCACTCTCTACTGCTAAAGCTGACTACATGTTGCTGGTTCTTGTTGTGCTCAATTGCTGTGGATGAAGCAAACCCTCAAGGATTATGGCATCAATGTGAAGAACGTGCCTCTCTTCTGCGACAACGAGAGTGCCATCAAGATTTCTCATAACCCAGTTCAACACTCAAAGACAAGCACATCCAGATTCGTCATCATTTTCTTCATGATCATGTCTTGAAGGGCGACATCTACATCGACCACGTGAAGATTGAAGAACAACTGGCGGATATCTTCACAAAGCCCTTGGATTAAAAAAGATTTTGCAAGTTGCGATGTGAGCTAAATATCTTAGAATCTTTGAATGTTCTTTGAAAGCACACACATCCTAACACTTACGCAAAATTGATGACTTTGACGTGCAACACATAAAGTAACATATTTCTTTAATCAATGAAGACTAACCCTCTAAGAATTTGATTTTCAGAACCCTATGACAATTGTACGCGGTGTCTGAAATCATCATCCTTATATGGTGGGTTACGCCACCAACCTAAGTTGAAAATCTTCAAATTTGGGTTTTTCGTCGTTTTGCAAATTCTTCAATTTTTCAAATTCCTCAAGTTTGCAATTTCTTCAAACTTTTTAACTGATGTTCTTCATTGACTATATATATTTGAGTTTTTAATGTCCTTAACAACATTCACTTATTGTTGTTTCCACTACTGCAGGATGCTGCTAACACGACACTACGATCAGAGACCCTTTGATGAAACTGTGTGCGATGCATTAGTCACAAACTGTGATGTAAAAAAATTGTCAAAAAAGATGCAAAACGTTTGTGATGGCCGAGCCATCAAAAACGGTTCCGAATTTAGTTGCGTGTGTGATGCAGGGCATACGGTTCAGTTCAATTAACGGTTTGCGATGAGGAAGAAGAACATAATCGGGTAGCTAGATGAAGGCGTGTGCGATATATGGCATACAGTACACTCAGATTAACTGTTTGTGATGAGGCGGAATAACAGAAACAAGCAGCTAGATAAAGGTGTGTGCGATTGAGGGCATACACTTCAGAAGGATTAACTGTGTTCAATTAGGCAACATAACAGAAATGATCAGCCAGATGCCCAGATCAAAGTGTCTTCGATTGATGGCATATACTTCACATGGATGAACTATTTGCAATTAGCCACAACAAATAGAAACAGTTAGACAGCTCAACGTGTGTGCGCTAGATGGGCACACGTTCTATTTAAAAGAAGTGTGCGTGATGGTAATAACGAGCGCGCACGGTTGTTGGAACAAGACGTGTGCTGACATTGCCTATTGCGGTGCACCCTATGGTGCAAATGCCATGTACGAGGCCAAGAAAGCGTTCCCACGTTACGCCGTCTGGGAATAGTGCCGCATTTAGAAATTATAGAACCGTCATAAAATTTTAATCTTGCGTCCTCTCACATTCCAAATTACTACCACGCTATATTTAATTGCAATCCTGTTCACACCGATCAAAACCTAAACAGTTTCCCACTTAGGAGCGTATTAGTACTCGGTTATAAATTACTAGTACTCCAAGATGACTGCACATTCCTCCTCAACTCCTCATTCACAAAAACAAACAAGTCATTCATCATCTTCCCTTGCATCTGGCATGGCGAGCGTGAGTTTTGGGTTGAGAGATTGCCACCAGGGAGAGGCGAGCATGGAAGCGGAAGCACGAGAGATGTCCCGACATGTCCCGCCGTGTTGTCGTTGCACCACAAAGTTCCCGCCGTGCCACCGAAGCAGCACGGAGGTCCCGTCGCACTGTTGATGCAGCAGACTGGTCCGACCCGGCCGCGGAAGCAGCAGAGATGTCCTCTCGCACCGCGGCGGCCTGGGAAAATGTCTCGCGGGCAGTCGAGGAGTCTTACAAGCGCATGCATGCAACCGTCCATAGCCAGATGGATCAGATCTCCGGCTGGCGCAAGGTTGCAAGAAGACATGAAAGCCTCATCTGAACAGTCTACCAGCATCATCCAGCAACTAAGGAGGGCAATGAGAAGCTCTAGGCCGAGCACGACTGCTGAGAGCGAAGATCATCGGAAGTGCGGTGCAGCAATAGGCGACCACTGCCTTGTTGAAGAGGACCGGCGTCATCGTCAAGAAACTGATGGACGAGAATGACATGCTCCGCATCGAGCACCAAAGGCTGGTGGAGGAATCCGTGGATGCTCTCAAGCAGTGTCTTGAGGACACAAAAGAGCTCATCGCCGCTCGCCATAGAGACTAGTTCCCACGGCCTGCAGCAACGCATCAAGAAAGTAGAGATCAGCGAGCCAGATCGTTATGTTCCTTCTTCTTTTGGCCTTGTCTATTTCAGGCGTTGCTGCATGTCGCTTTTTTTATTATCTTCCTAAATATGTAAGAGAATTATTATCCATTGTCATCGTCGTTATATTCATCAGTCTTGCTATAGGTCGTAGTTGATGCTATATAGGTCCCTGGGATCTTACATCAAGATCAGTGCAAAACTTTCTTTTCAGATTCTTTTCTCTCTCTCTTAAATCTCAGTCGAGTGAGACATAGCCACGATGTTGAATAAGGGCTCGGGCGCCTTTAATGGAGACGTTGAGAGGGAGGTGGGAGACGGATAGAGGTCAAAGGGCTCTTCTCCCGATGAGCATGCGCAGGGGTCTGATCGCACACCTCTCGTACTCAAATAGCTACCCCGCATGGCACCTCCTAGCCAATGAAAAGGGTTTTTTACATCTGTGCCCCTAGTTCCTTAGCTCTACTCATTCATCCCCACGCTCTTAACTTTTGCTTAGCTTTCCCCACTACCTTGTCCGAAACCCTCAGAAGAGGTCACAACGGACATCTCCGTCGTGTTAGTGCTTTGACCATTAACTCTGACGAGTGGGGCCGCATTGGGCGGTGTCGCTGTTCGACCATTGGGACATAGTTTTGTTCGGCCATCCCTTGCATTAAACGCCTGTGCGCGCTGCCACGGCAGAATCCTAATATGCATGCACACAACAAGCCTGCCTACATGCGTAGATGCGTGCCACCATAATGCGCCGACCGAGTCTGCATGCGCTGACCGATGCGCTGACCGAGCCTGCATGCGCTGATGCGTGCCACCACGTTGCACTGACCGAGCCACTTTCGTGCATGCCAGCCGCCACGGATGCAGCAACGATCTCTACCACTGGTTCCTCTCTTATCGCATGCTTGTCTCCTCGATTTAGAGCATCGTTTTTTACGATCAGTTGCAGCCTTTTCGATCCACTCTCATCTGCACCCGTTTTGCTATGAAAAATAAATTGAACAAATATGTTGTGGCTGCATGCACTAGCTAGGTGGCTACATATTTGTGTAAAAAAAGAAGGGTTCATTGTGACTGCATGCACTAGGTGGTTACTAACAAAGCGAGCTCTCTAAGAAAACAATCAACAAATATGTTGATAGGGCCAACAAGCGCATAACACGATCACATAGTTGAAAGTAGGAAGAACTTCATAATAGAATAGATAGAAAACTTAATAATATAACTTAATAAAAGGGCCAACAAGCCCATAGCATTTCCAACAGAGTTCAAGTACAGCTTAACATAACATAGACTCAAAAAGATAAATAGATATAGGGCTTAGAACCCTAGACGTCGCCTTCTCCACCTCGCTCCTCCTCTGGGCGCCCTTCACTGCTCCTCCGAGGCGTTGTCGATGGCGTACGGAAGAGTGTGCATGTGCGACGAGGTGGGGAAGATGTTGGTGTACTCCATGAACATGTTGTGGGTGGTGAAAGCGATGAACTCGCAGCCACACCAAAACACCCGGCCGAGGAGGTGGAAGGCGTCGAATGTGTTGGTGAAGTGGGCAAGGAGAGCAACCACCACCCCGTTTTGGATGAACTCCTCGACACGGAACATCCTTGGAGATCCCCGCAGGAGGTGGTGGTAGCCGGACGCGAGGAAGAACTCGGTGAAGTTCCTTGCGGTCATCCACCTTGATATCGCCCACACATGTAGTGTGCGCTCAACGTACACGCCAGGAGGGTAGAGCCTCTCTGGCATGGTGGGTGGGAAGTGGTAGGTTGGTCTGGTGTACTGCATGGCTGAGGATGTGCTAGAAGAAGGAGAAGAGGTCGAAGAGCAAGAAGGGCAGATGGAAGAGAGGATGGGAGATGGATGAGGGATGGCAGAGGCAGAGGGTGGCTTAAATAGGCATAGTGCTACGTGTTATTTGGTCGTGGCAATAACGGGGTCAAATGTGAAGTAGCCCGTTTTCAAACCCACCGCAACATCGGGAGTGTGCACACGTGGTAAACGGTGGTTTGAAAATAAGAAGAAAAATAAGCTAATTGCACGCGTGGGAATCCATGGTCATATATATTATATGAACAAAAAGAGACAATTTTTGAATAGTTTGTGGCCATTTTGCATGATAAAAATAAAGTTGGCCCTTAAAAATTTGGTCATTTTGCATTTGTATAGAACAAAAAGAACTAAATTTTGCTATGCAATGTCAATTGATTTCAAGGATGCAAAAATATAGAGCCAACACGTTCACAAAAAACAGAGCAAACGATGCAAAAAAAAACGACGCAATTCGACGGCCCAACCAGAGCTTGGTTTCCTTTTGGGCCCAATAACAACGTTTTTTTGCGAAGTCAGTGGTGGGCGAGCAGCCTAGCACAACCAATAGGATCGCCTCTCGCGGATCGCCCCACGATCCAACAATGCGGAGCCGTCCTTGTGATCCAACGATGCAGAGCCTGCATGCAGCCAGCCCACCTAATTCCTTCTAGAAGACCAGATCTGAGGGCTGTCGCTTGGCGCGAGGGTATGATCAGACGACTGACGTTGGGAGCTAGCACTACTAGGGAATCCTTATACACAGAAACTTAGCAGCAGCGCAGCACACATAGAAGCGCTACTGCTAATTAGCAGTAGCGCGGGTACGAAAAACTCGCTACTGATACAAATTTAGCAGTAGCGCGTGCGGGCTAAACCGCACTGCTACAAAAATCGACCGACAGTACCCACCAATCTAAGTTTAGCAGCAGCGCGGTGTCACGACATGCGCTACTGCTAATGCAATAGTAGTAGCACGCTTTTTACTCCTGTCGCTGCTGCTAATTTTGAAATTGGCCACACGGTTGGCCCCGCTTAGCAGTAGCGCGTGTGAGAAAAGCACGCTGCTGCTATGCTCTTATCAGTAGCGCGTTTTTCCTCCCGTGCTACTTCTAAGACGCAACACACCACCACCTTTTTCCACCCATCCTCCCCTCCCCCATCTCCTCTCTTCCCTTTCCCCTACCTCCCACATCCTCCCTCTCTCACTCTTCTTCTTCCTCAATACTTCTCCCCCCATTACTCTCCCACTTCTACCTACCTTTTTCTCTCTTCATTACTCCTAGCAAACTACACCACCTCCATTAATGCATCTCCTTTCTCTTTTTCCTTCCCCTTCCACTAGTTGAAGTTGTCTCCTCCCAAATTAGCTAGCTAGGTAGATGTAGCATTTAGTTAAGTGACCTATTTGCTCCCTAACTAGATCTATGTTTGTCAAGAAGAGCTTTGTGCACTTTTGATCTCCCTACAACATCAACTCCACCGTGTGCTCGATCTCGAGATAGAGGTGATTACAATTTCATGCTTTTGCAAAATGGAAATATGTGTATGTGTGTGTGATATGATAATTGGGCGACATGATGGAAATTGTGTGTGTGGCATGACTTGATGCCAAATTGTGCTTTTGAGTTGCCTATGTTTTGCCGAAATGTCGATTTATTTCCGTTTCAGTGAATTCCAGGCAAACTCTAGATCTATATGTCCTATTTTTAGGGAAGGTCATGACGAATTTTTGTATGACTTTGATGCATGTTCGCATTTTTATAATCAATTTATTTATTATTACCGTGCAGACGTTCATGATGGTCAGTGGAACGATGGTGGATAGGTGTTTGCGGTCGGTGGTGCAGGATATGAAAGAAAATAACCGGACAGAGGTTTTATGTCCGTGTCGAAAATGCAAAGGAATAGTTTGGCTCGACCCCTATGACGATGGTCGTGTCGAAGCGCACCTGCTCATGACTGGTTTCATGGATGGATATACTCGGTGGATAACTGAAGATGATGATGCCGATGTTGAGGACACCGACGGGGCAGGCAATGACAACACGGGGCAAGACAAAGAGATGATCGATAATGGCGGCGGGGAAGAGGCCGGACATGGCAGCGGAGAAGGGACCGGACATGGCGGAGGAGAAGGGGCTGGACATGGCGGCGGAGAGAACATGGACTCCACGTAGCAGAGTTCGTCTGTACTAAGTTCAATCGTGCAGGACCCTCATGTTCAAGTACTGCTTCGCAAGGAGACGAGTACTGAGAAAGCTGCTTCTAGAGAGGAGGCTAAGCTGGAGCAACTGGTGGTAGACTCAAACACTCCATTGTATGATGGTTGCAATCCTGAGGTGACCCGCTTGAGTTTCACGCTCCAACTCCTGAAGACGAAGGCTAAAAACAAATGGACCGACACTAGCCTCGATGAGCATCCCAAGTACCTAAAGGATGTTCTTCCCGCGGGGAATCTATGTCCTACTAGTGTTGATGAGGCCAAAAAGATCGTCTTCCCTCTTGATTTGCCGCACGTTAGATACCATGCATGCATCAACGATTGCATAATTTATCAGAAGGAGCACTGGGAAAAAACAAGTTGTCCGGTGTGCAATGCTTCTCGATACAAGAAGGCCAGGAAGAAATGTCCCCAGAAAGTTGTATGGTACTTACAGATCACTCCCCGTCTCCAGCGGTATTTTGTAGATCCCAAGGAAGCAAAGCTAATGCACTGGCACGCGGGGAGGAAGAAGCCCGATGACGGAGATGATCCGAAGCTGAGACACGTCTAGGATGGAAGCCAATGGAGAGCGTTGAACAGCTTCTATCGGTATTTCGAATTCGATGCAAGGAACATCGTGCTCGGTGCATGTACCGATGGCATGAATCCATTTGGCAACCAGAACACCAACCATAGCACATGGTCCGTGTTTGTATGGATGTACAACCTACCCTTGGTTGCGCATGAAGTCGAAGTACATTCACATGAGCATGCTGATTCAAGGGCCGAAACAACCAGGAAATAATATTAATTTGTATCTGGGGCTACTTCAAGAGGAGTTAGACACATTATGGAAAACACCGGCCAAGACATGGGACGCCAGCAAAGGCGAGTATTTGTACATGAGAGCCACGCTGATCATGATGGTGCACGACTATCTCGGTTAAGGATATGTCACAGGCCAGGTGTGCCATGGATATTGCGGATGCACGCGGTGCATGGATGATATGACGTCTCAGCAGTTAACGTCAAGGAAAGATGGCGGGTCTGGGAAAATCATGTACATGGGGCATCGAATATAGCTCGAACAGGACGACCCATGGAGAAACCGTGGAGGTCTATTCAATGGTCACACTGAGTATCGAGGACCTCCACGTAAGCGGAGCAGCGCCAAAATCGATGAGCTGTTGAAAAACTGGAAGGAGTGCCCCGCGCCGGGAAACACGATGAAAAAGGCGCCGAAGCCGCTGCTGAAGGTATGGAAGATGAGGTCTGTGTTCTGGGACTTGGAGTACTGGCACAAACTCGATACACCTCCTTGCCTTGATCAAATGCATATATGTAAGAATGTCCTTGAGAGCTTGCTCGCGACACTGATGAATATGCCGGATAAGACCAAGGATGGGCGGAAGGCAAGAAAAGACTTGCAAGATTTGAATATCAGGGAAGATCTACACATGCCGCCCCATAGAAAGTCAGACGAGACAGATACGGAGATAGATGCGCGGGAGAAGAAGGGCAATAAAATAAAGAAAGAGGATTATTGCCCACCTTCTTGCTTCACCTTAAGTCAGGCTGAGATCGATCAATTCTTTAAGTGCCTTACCAGACTGAAAGTTAGTTCCGGTTATTCTGGCAAGATAGCAGATATCTAGACACGGATAAGGAAAGGTTCAGTAGGATGAAGTCCCATGACTGTCATGTGATGATGATGATGCAGATACTACCTGTTGCCCTTAGAGGGATAATGGACAAGCACGTCTGTGACATGCTTATTGGTCTACAACTTTTTCGATGTCATCTCTCGAAAGGCGATCAGTGTGTAGCAGCTCCGAAGGCTACATGAAGAGATCGTTATGATACTGAATGAACTTGAGATGTACTTCCCGCCCGCGTTCTTTGACGTGATGGTGCATCTGTGTGCCCATATGTGGACGATATAATAGACCTGGGGCCGTCATTCCTGCACAACATGATGCCGTTTGACAGGATGAATGGGATCATCAAAGGATTCATTCGTAACATGTCCTGTACGGATGGAAGCATCGTCCAGGGCTATCTAACACAAGAGTGCATCTCTTTCTGCGAGAATTTTCTATATGGTGCAGATCAGCCGCCTGATGTTAGTGTTGGTTTGCCCGTTAACAAGCATGATGGGAGGCTCGAAGGAGAAGGTCACTCCAACAGTCGCAGGGAACTGCACGTGGCATACTTAGATCGACGTAGCGACTTTGACAGAGCAAACTTGGTAGTGCTACAACACCTATACGAGGTAGATCCTTTCGTGCCACCGCACAAAGAAATTATCACAAAGAAGTATCGTGACCGGGGAGTATGCAGGACGGATGCCGAAGTTACCAGAGAGCACAACTCCACTTTCCTGCATTGGTTCAAAGAACATATTATTGCTAATCCCCTGGAGGAGGGCTCTAAGGACGGATTGCTCATATACGCCTTAGCACATGGCCCCATGCCCAACCTCGTAACCTATCAGGCATACGATATCAACGGATACACGTTCTACACAGAGGCTAAAGATATGGACAGTGATGATCAGAACTCAGGGGTGATGGTGGAATGCATGACCGGCAGCGACAACGGCGCAACTGAAAGATTTTACGAAAGGGTCGAGGAGATGTGGGGATTTGTCTAAACACGCTACTGTATTCCCACTTAACCCCTAAAATCCCCACTCCTCTCTTCATCCCGCCTCTTTCAACCAATGTTTAATTGTGTAGGTTTTCCTCGAGCTTGCATCGTTATACCATTTGATCTGGCAAATGTTATCTCCTTGTTCACACAATTGTGGAATCCATCCTTTCGAAATCTCGATGATTTGTCGCTGAGTCCATTAGCCACCTCATCATCCTTTCCTTGGTTTACTGATGAACTCTTGTTTCGGAACTCGCTTCCATAGTTCATTCCTCGAGAATCTTATGATGTCTTCTCGTTAATTCGTGTCGCACCTTTTTATCTCAGGATCCTGAGTCTGAGGTATCCTAACACCAATCAGATCTGAATCTTGGTCAGATATGATGGTTGGAACATATTTCCAAGAGTTATAACATTGGTCTTTATATGACCCGGTAAGGTGGATGTCATGCCTAGCACCCCTGGCTGGAGGACCTATTGTTATAGTTTCCTTTTTGGCAAGGTTAGTCATTCTTCCATGAGAAAATTGTAAAACTTATTCTATAAGTTGTTCCTGATGGATCCTTTTTGATTCCAAAGTCTGATCTTCACCTGTTGACCATGTCAATGCTATCTTGAAGCATGTCTATGGTACTCCGATTTTCAACAGGAACATTTGAAGCCCAATGCTAAATGTTTCTTGCTCAATCATCCAAACACCGTTGCATGGGTAATGTCATGATATTTCTCTCCCCTTTCCTAAAGGGTTTTCTACATTATATCATGTCATGGATATCATGCTCTGCTTGTCCTTGGGAAGGATATACCCTTGAAATATGTGTTTAAACACATTTTCCTTTCCATTGTTCTGTTTAATCTGGTAATCATATTTTCCTTTCCATTGGTTGGTTTAACGTTTCTTGTGATCTTTATGATCTAAGCAATAATATTCTCCTGCTTATGTAGACACCTCAGTGTACAACTCTGTCAGTAAGACCCTGTTACTATTGTTGATGACATTTTGGTAACCACCGATGGACGAGAACTTTGCCTATTGGTCTGCCTCGTTCCACGAGCAGGAAAATGGTTCTCTTCGTCCCTCGCCCTTGGTACCGACATTGTTGTCGACATAACTGATAGGCTACCCTCTGACATGTCTTGCTATCATGACCGTGTAAGATGTCAACACCCTTCCTACTTTTAACCACATGGTGGGCCCATAACCCACAGTTCCACAGGATCAAAACCTGACTCTCCTGTACAGCCCTGTTACTAATGGTTATTTCCCACGCTTGGCTTCGTATTTGATTCACGGGCCACCTTCCTAATGCTCTATTCTGGTATCAGACGCAATACTTACTCTCGTTGCTCTGAACCCCTTTCTCACTCCGGTTCAGACTTCGAGCAACTATCTATCCACTTGGAACCTCTTATTGTACCTTCGTACCTTACTCTTGACATATTTTATTGGTTCAACTCGAGAGATACTCTTATGCTCATTCATGGGTTAACCCCAGATTGTCTCCCTCATAAGCATTCTGTCGTAGCCGAGCTGCCCCTTACCTATTCGTAAGTACGTTGGAGTTCCCGAAGAAAAGGACGACTTCACCATGATGACCTGAAGCACAGAAATAAAGACGTCAATGTAACGGATCGACCTCTTCGAGAAGAGCAACCAAAGACGAGAAGACCCGTTAGAATTTCGTAACCAAAATTTTCCCCTTAGTCCCCCTCTTAAATCTCGGGACGAGATTTCTTGTAGTGGAGGAGAATTGTGACGCCCGGATAATCAAGCTACAGTAACCTCTGCTAATAATGCCACGTCACCTCGATTACTGTTGCTAATCTCGCGTTAGTTCGAAATCGAGACAAATTCAAATTCAAATTTGGTAAATAATGAAAATATTCAAACATTAAAATAAAAATGTTCGGGTTGTACTAAACATTACATAGATAAATATGGTGTAGTAAACACATTTTTATAAAAGGCCTAAATAATTTAAAATGATTTAAAACAGAAAAGTAAATAAATAAAAAGAAAAGGGCAAAACAAAATCACATACCCCCCGGCCAAATTGGGCCAAACGGCCCAGCCGGCCAGCCCAACTGGACCCAACCGGCCACCCCCCACTCCCCTTACCCACCCCGAGCCGAACCCTAGCCGGTTCCATCCCCACTCGCCCCCACTTCCCTCCCCCCTCAATCTAGATCGGGCGCCCCTGGCGCCGATCGAACCAACCTCGCTGCCGCTTGGACCCCGCGCTCCCCGACACCGGCACTAGTTCCCAGCGCCGCCCCGCTGCCGCTGTGGCTCACGGCCTCGACGCGCCGAGCCTCGTCACCGTCACCTCACCACCTCGACCCCGACGCCACTGCCGCGCGGAGCTCCCCGTCGTCCGCCCCGTCCTCTCCCTCACCGGACAGTGCCGTCCCCGCCTCTCCCCGCGACTACGGCCCTCCCTGAGCACGCGTTTGCACCACTACAGGGCTGGTGAGCCCCTCCATCGATCCCCCCTTCTCCTTCGCATGGATCCGTCGCCGTTGACGCCGTACGTCGCCGTGGCCGAGCTCACTAGAGCTCGTACTCACCCATCCGCCCGCGCCCATGGGCGCCCTCCCGCATGCTCCGGCTGCCCCGCTCGTCTGCCACGCGCGCGACGCCCTCCGCTGGCTCCACCCGTCGCCGACTCCTCCGTGCTCGCCGCCGTTCACCTTGCCCCGCTCCTGCAACCCCCCTGCACTGTTGATGCCGCCATGAATGCGGCCAACTCCGGTGCTCTGACCGCCCCGCTCTCCTCCTCTCGCGCGCGGCCTTGCCGCGCTGAACGCCCGTCTCCGCCTTCTGTGGCGCCGCCTTCTGTTCCCTTGGCCGGCGTCGTGGGCGCCGGCGGCCTCGCCACGTCCATGGCTGGCGCCCCCCTGCCTGTCGATCTGGGCACTCGCCCAGTCGGGCGCCCACGCCCAGCGCCCGCACCCACGACAACCGCAGCGCCCACAAACCCACTAGCCCCCCTGGGCCAATGACAAGGGGCCCCCACCCCCTGAATGTATTTAGAAAAATAAAAATAAAAATAAAAATAAAATTAATTAATTAATTAATTAGAGAAATAATTAACTTAATTAATTTTGTTTAATTAAACTAAACAACTAATTAGACTAATTAAACATTAGTTGTCTATTTTAACCAGTTAGTTAATTAGTATGACAGTGGGGCCCACCCTTAATTAATTCTGATTAGATTAAATTAAATTTGGATAATTAACATGTGTCTCTGACCAGTGGGACCCACTGGTCAGGTTGACCAGTCAACTTTGTTGACTGCTGATGTCAGCATGGCATCATGCTGATGTCATTAAATCATTTTCGAATTAATTAAATAATTAATTAAATCCCAGAAATTAATAAAATCTTTAGAAAATCATATCTTTTAATCCGTAACTCGGATTAAAATATTTTCAACATGAAACTTGCTCAGAACAACGAGACGAACCCGGAACCGCAGCCCGTTCGTCCGCCACGCGTCCCTAGCATAGTGAACCTGCAACATTTCACCTCCGGTTCATCTGTCCAAAAACGCGAAACACTGGGGATACTTTCCCGGATGTTTCCCCCTTCACCGGTATCACCTACTACCGTGTTAGGACACACCGAACACCGCGTATTGCCATGTTACGCTTTGTGATGCTTTGATTGCTTTGTTATTTATTGTGTTTTCCCTCCGTTACTTCTTTCTAGTAGACCCCGAGACTGCCGGTGACCCCAGTTCGACTACGGAGTTGACGACCCCTCTCTCTTGCCAGAGCAACCAGGCAAGCCTCCCCTTTGATCACCAGATATTGCCTATTCTTCTCTATACTGCTTGCATTAGAGTAGTGTAGCATGTTACTGTTCGGTTACTCCTATTCTGTTGCATAGCCTGTCATTGTTGCTACAATCATCGATACCTTACCCGCAATCCTAATTGCTTAGTATAGGATGCTAGTTTATCATCATTGGCCCTACATTCTTATCAGTCTGCCTTGCTATACTATCGGGCCGTGATCCCTCGGGAGGTGATGACGGGTATATACTATACATATATACATACTACAGATGGTGACTAAAGTCGGGTCAGCTCGATGAGTACCCGCAAGTGATTCTGATGAGGGGGCTGAAAGGACAGGTGGCTCCATCCTGGTAGAGGTGGGCCTGGGTTCTCGACGGCCCCCGACTGTTACTTTGTGGCAGAGCGACAGGGCAGGTTGAGACCACCTAGGAGACAGGTGGGCCTGGCCCTGTTCGGCGTTCGCGGATACTTAACACGCTTAACGAGATCTTGGTATTTGATCTGAGTCTGGCCATTTGGTCTACACGCACTAACCATCTACGCGGGAGTAGTTATGGGTATCCCGGCGTCGTGGTATCAGCCGAAGCACTTCGTGACGTCGGCGACGGAGCGGCGCGCGCCGGATTGGACTGGAACGCCTGCTAGGCTAGGTTTGCTTCCGGCCGCCCTCGCAACGCGCAGGTGTGCTATGGGCGATGGGCCCAGACCCCTATGCACTTAGGTTTAGACCGGCGTGCTGACCTCTCTGTTGTGCCTAGGTGGGGCTGCGATGTGTTGATCTTCCGCGGCCGGGCATGACCCAGAAAAGTGTGTCCGGCCAAATGGGATCGAGCGTGTTGGGTTATGTGGTGCACCCCTGCAGGGAAGTTAATCTATTCGAATAGCCGTGATCTTCGGTAACAGGACGACTTGGAGTTGTACCTTGACCTTATGACAACTAGAACCGGATACTTAATAAAACACACCTTCCAAGTTCCATAGACAACCCGGTGATCGCTTTTCCACAGGGCGACGAGGGGAGGATCGTTGGGTAGGATTATGCTATGCGATGCTACTGGAGATGCTACTTGGAGTTGCTACTTGGAGATGCTACTTGGAGGACTTCAATCTACTCTCTTCTACATGCTGCAAGACGGAGGCTGCCAGAAGCGTAGTCTTCGATAGGACTAGCTATCCCCCTCTTATTCTGGCATTCTGCAGTTCAGTCCACTGATATGGCCTCCTTACACATATACCCATGCATATGTAGTGTAGTTCCTTGCTTGCGAGTACTTTGGATGAGTACTCACGGTTGCTTTCTCCCCCCTTTTCCCCCTTTCCTTTCTTTCTGGTTGTCACAACCAGATGCTGGAGTCCAGGAGCCAGACGCCACCGTCGACAACGACCCCTAATACACCGGAGGTGCCTACTACTACGTGCAGCCCACTGACAATGACCAGGAGTAGTTAGGAGGATCCCAGGCAGGAGGCCTGCGCCTCTTTCGATCTGTATCCCAGTTTGTGCTAGCCTTCTTAAGGCAAACTTGTTTAACTTATGTCTGTACTCAGATGTTGTTGCTTCCGCAGACTCGTCTATGATCGAGCACTTGTATTCGAGCCCTCGAGGCCCCTGGCTTGTATTATGATGCTTGTATGACTTATTTATGTTTTAGAGTTGTGTTGTGATATCTTCCCGTGAGTTCTTGATCTTGATCGTACACATTTGTGTGCATGATTAGTGTACGATTGGATTGGGGGCGTCACATGCTCCTAGCCCGGTATAGAAGAGGTAACCTTTGGGTTGCCCCTAAGACGAGCATAACCGTTACTTTCATGATTATCTATATAAAATTTGCTTGTTTCCAATAAGCTCCCAACTTTCACATCTGATATCAAATAAAACATCACATGCAAGAAATATTTATATCTCGTCATGAGAAAAAAAATTCAAAAAATTTCAATTTGAATTGGTATGCAAAACTAACGATGAAATTATTGATTCAATGACATGCTCCAACGTATTTGAATTTGAGCGTTGTTTGTTTTACATGTGTTTAACATTTAGTGTTAGCACAGTAAAATATGGAGAGCGTCTATACAACAACGCTTGTGGCGTGAGCAACGCCAATTGGCGCTTATTCACTGCGGTGTGCGGGCCGACCCAGCTCGCTCGACTACTTCGGCTGGTTCACCATTGACCGGTCGACCGCTTGACCGTTAACCCAAGGCATAATTGAGCATATACTTTTAGAAAAAAATATGAATTTGAAAAATTGCTTGAACGTATGAATCATTTTTTTCCTGGCATAAAAAAATGTTGGCATATTTGAAAAAAGTTCATGAATCTGATAGAAATGTTTGGCAGTTCTTAAAAAGGTGCACAAATTTGAAAAAAAAATCACTGATTCAAAAAACAAATCATGATTTTTTTCATAAATTTAAAAACATTAATTAATTTGAAAAAACTCCACCAATTCTAAACAATGTTTGTGTACTCAAAAAAAGTTTGCAAAGTCAAAAGAACATTAGTGTATTTGAAAAAATTCCATGAATTTGAAAACAAACCATGGCTTGAAAAATATGCGTGAAAATGAAAATGTTCACGGACTCATAAAAAGAGTTTGGGAATTTGGAAAGAATTGTGGCTTCATAAACATTTACGAATTTGAAGAAAAGTTCACAGAATTGGAAAAAATGTTCAAGAATTTTAATTAGTCTGGGAATTTTAAAATTATTTGCAATTTTCAAAAAAGACCACAAATATGATTTTTTTAATGAAATTTAAATTGAAAAAGGAAAAGAAATAGGAAAACTAAATAGAAAACCGGAAGAAAACCAAACAAAAAACGGATGTAAAAAACACAACAGAAAAAGAAGGAGAACTAGGTGGAAACTTCCAGATGCAAAACCGGGCCGAAGTCACAGAATCGCAGGCCAAGTAAACTCATCACCGGCCAGCCAACCTGTATCTTTTAATTGGGCGTTGGCCCAGCCGTTCACTGCTATTAATAATAAGGCCGAGTATTTAAATTAAGCAAAGCAGAGTTTGTAGCCTGTTGGTAATCACTTGTTTCTCCAAGTAGGTGGTAATAGGTTCGATTCTTAGTGTGCATCAATTAGTTTTTTTCATGCATGTCAAATGGCGCCCATTCGTGGTCATTCTATTTTGTTCACGCATGTCAAATGGCCCCAAGTGTGTGTCATTTTATTTTGTTCGCCTATGTCAAATAGCCCTGGGTTCCGTTTGGTTCTTTAGCCAGTCTCACTTGTTAACACGCCCGCGACATGTCCTGAATTTTTGTATAGGAAGAATATGTATATATAATATGCTCCCATGCTAATTCTTGTAATTATAAGAACAATTTTTGAAATGTATTCACTATTTCGTTAGATTAAATGAATGAAGTTATGCATACGTATTAGAAGTAATTCCAATTTGAGTCATATATGTATCTCAATTATGGTTCAAGTAGTATAGAAAAAATGTTGAAGACCTAAGTACAAGCTTATGTCATAGAAAAAGATTATTGAGAAAATCAATTGCGTGAAAATTTGAACTTATGTTGGTAATCACTTGTTTCTCCAAGTAGGTGGTAATAGGTTCGATTCTTAGTGTGCATCAATTAGTTTTTTTCATGCATGTCAGATGGCGCCCATTCGTGGTCATTCTATTTTGTTCACGCATGTCAAATGGCCCCAAGTGTGTGTCATTTTATTTTGTTCGCCTATGTCAAATAGCCCTGGGTTCCGTTTGGTTCTTTAGCCAGTCTCACTTGTTAACACGCCTGCGACATGTCCTGAATTTTTGTATAGGAAGAATATGTATATATAATATGCTCCCATGCTAATTCTTGTAATTATAAGAACAATTTTTGAAATGTATTCACTATTTCGTTAGATTAAATGAATGAAGTTATGCATACGTATTAAAAGTAATTCCAATATGACTCATATATGTATCTCAATTAAGGTTCAAGTAGTATAGAAAAAATGTTGAAGACCTAAGTACAAGCTTATGTCATAGAAAAAGATTATTGAGAAAATCAATTGCGTGAAAATTTGAACTTATGTTTGTAAGCATTGTGGCACTATTAATTTTTATTAAAATATACTTTACACAATATAATTGTTTCATTACAGTTATATAGTTGGTAACACAATTCCGCAACACATGATTACGTGTTACTGTACCAATATTTGTAACACAAATGGAGCAACACGAACTTACATGTTACTAGGGTAATGTGTCTGTAACACATTTACGAATCTTATCAACTATGTGTTACTGTCCGCGCTGTAACAGACATAATGTGTTACTGTTATTTGCTCTGTAACAAATTTTTTTATATGTTACATGGTTATGTTACTTAATCTTTGTTTTGTTGTAGTGTTTCCCTCAAATCCCCACACTATCTCTTCCCCCGTCGCGCCTCTGGAGCCCTGCCCTGGCCGTGCCCCTGCGCTCGCCCCCGCCCCCGACCCCGGCTCTGGCCCTGACCCCGGCTCCGTCCCCGACACTCGCCCACGGCCCCGACCCCAACCCCGGCTCCGGCCCCGGCGCTCGACCCTGACCCCGACCCCTCCCAACCTCGGCCGTCGTCGGGCCTGCACCCTCTGTAAGCCCCCCATCGCTCCTCCTCTCTCTGGTAGCTAGGTTCTTTGGTTAATTTACCTAGGTTTTTGTGAGGGCAGATGGTTAATTAGGTTATATATTTAGTTATGAATTTAGCTAGGTTTCTTCTTCAAGTTCTATATTTTTCTTCCTTTTATATGCAAATTTGAAGTGGACATGTGATATGTGGACATGGGATGTTTTGGACATGTCATTTGGAAATGATGATTATGTGCAGGGTAAATGATCCGAGTGGCCTATGTTACGCTGGAATGTTGATTCATTTCCGTTCCGGTGAATTTCAAGCGCTTGATATGTCCATTTTTTTAGCAAAGATCATGCCAATTTTTTTTGTGAATTTTGGCATGATTTGTGCTAGATAGTAGGCATATCGAGTGCTGGGAGTTGCTGGGAAACAAAAAACGCGTATGAGTGACTTAGATATGATGAGTCAACCATATGACGAATTGGGCTATCAGCATGCTAATGAGGATATGGATGATCTCCCCGAGAAGGAAGGTCGTAGCAGGGATTGCAAGAAGTCTCTCTTCATGAAATCCTCATAGGACACACCTGAAGATGCCGCCTCAACACAGGCTCAACTAGTCGTGGGTCGTACTGTAACGCCCCAGATATAATTTCCATATTTGTATCCAACTCTTGCTGTCTCCGGCGCTAAGTTATATTTATTTCTCGGGTTCGGGTCTTTGTCTCCGTGTGTTGTTTTTCTTTTTCGTGCATCTCTTATCATGTCATCTCGTGCATTGCATTTGCATACATGTTCATCTCATGCATTCGAGCATTTTCCCCGTTGTCCGTTTTGCATTCCGGTGCTTCGTTCTCCTCCGGTGGTCATTTCTAGTCTTCTTTCGTGTGTGGGGTTCAAACATTTCCGGATTGGACCGAGACTTGTCATGCGGCCTTGGTTTACTACCGGTAGACCGCCTGTCAAGTTTCGTATCATTTGGACTTCGTTTGATACTCCAACGGTTAACCGAGGGACCGAAAAGGCCTCGTGTGTGTTGCATCCCAACACCCTCCAAAAATTGTCCCAAAACCCACCAAACTCTGCTCCATGTCCTAGAGCGTTCGATCACGATCGCGTGGGCGAAAACCGCACCTCATTTGGACTCTCCTAGCTCCACTTATGCCTATATATACACCCCCCATTTCGGATCTCGTCTTCCTCCCCGTCCTCCTAAAAAAAACAGATCAACCCCGCCACATACGGACGTGTCCGGATCCGACCGGAAAACGTTCGCCCGCCGCCGCCATCTAACCCGCCGCCGCCACGTGTCCCCGCGGGACCAGTTCGCCGCCATCACCGACGCGGGCTCGAGGCCCA